>NW_024044570.1:13658781-13687017 GCF_014851395.1 Micropterus salmoides
CAGCCTAAACTGGCACAGTGAAGATAAGCCCCCAAAAGTTAATGACAGTGCAGATATTTCAAACACCAGTGCAAGGGAGCTATAAATGGTGCATGTCTTAATTTTGTTTATTCATCACAGCTAATATCATCTCAATAGTTTTATTTCACATTCTGTAAGAGCGCTTTCTTTTTAAAGCCGTATTTTGGTTTAATTGGCCATCTGAAGAAGGGAAACATGTTCCCGTAGGTGTAGGAGCCCTAATTAGTTGAAAACTGGCTTCATTCGAGCTGCAGGAAAATGAGGAGCTGATTTGTGAATCAGCCATTAGACCCTGAAGGGCAAAGTATCAGCAAACAGGCTGTACCGGAATCAAGGCATGCTGTTAAAGGAAAGCATTAAGCCTTTCAGGAAGGTGGAATTCAAACACGCCATTCCAAAATTCAGTTTCCATTCAGACTCTGGGGTTAAACTTCCGTCAGATGGTCTCGGCTGACAGGGGTGTACCCTTTGAGGACATTCATCAGTTGCCACACGGCACATTTATTCACTGCGAGCAGCATTACAGCTCTTAATCCTCATAAATGGAAATGACCTTTGCCTTGCATCTTGCTGCATGTTTGATAGACAGCTTGAGTTTGCCTATTTTGCATGCAAAGCTCATTTGCTGTTTGTCCTAAGTAGATCATTGTTTCTAACTTAACTCTTCATCCAAATAAACCCTGGCTTCAAGACATCCTTGTGTGAAAACGTGGCAGTAGTCTAAGTATGAATATCTCAGTGATAAGTGGCTTTATAGAGCCCCGGCTGTACCACTGCAGATTGAGCATGTTCTCAGTGTGCCTGGTACCATCTTTCTCAAGGAAATGGCTCCAAAGGCATGCAACCTCTGCCATAAATTGCAATTGTAAGTTGCTTTGAATAAAAGTGTCAGCTAAGTGAAAAAATGTAATGAAATGTGTTTGTTCATGGCAGCTGTGGAAGGAGATGGCAGATGCAAATTATCTTTGTCTTTTAAATTAATGATCCTCTAAAAAGTTCTGACCGCCACACACAAAGAACAGTCTTCCAGTGGCACCACAAAGCGACTTCACTGCCAAAAAAAAAAACCAACTTTCCTTAAAGGCCTCAACTATGTTCACCAGCTTTAAATTGCCCAAGCAGGTGCACTGAAATGGAGACAAGTTATGGCATTCAACTTCCAGCTCACAAGAGCATTGTGCAGTTGGCTTCTAATGTTACATGCTTGGCTCTGTGCGCGAGGCTGGCCACTGTGCTTGTGAAACTTGCCCCCAGCTATCAGCACAAAGAACCCATGACTGGACCCAGACTGTTGCCATAATTGCCACTGAGTTCAGAAAATGGAGCGGCTCACAGTGGTGTGAGTGATAAGAAAACTGCTTAGTTGTTTTGTTTCCAGCCGGGTTTGTCTGGTGCTCTCCACAGTGCAAGTCCCTCTAAGTCTCCATTAGGAGCAACTCCAATACAGGCATTTTCTCCCCTTTTCTGTGATTCATTTCTTGGTCTGCCAGACACCCTACTGGTGCATAATGACGTGCTTTGGACAAACGGCTGTCTCAGCAATTCGTCCGTGCTTTGTGGCAGAGCGAAAGCCTCTTTGTGTGACTTCCATCTCAGCCTGTGAGATCGGTGCTCTGTGAGGCTCTGGCTTCGATTCTCTTGATCATTTGTACAGTACATTATCTAAACAGATTCTTCTTCTTTTAAATCATAGAAGGTTCATCTATCAGACAGTGTCTGACTCAGAGGGACTGGAGACATTTGCCTTTGTAATTTTTTTTATTTTTTTACACCACTTTCGTCCAGACTAAAATATCAACTGTTTTGTACCGACATTTATGATTCCTAATCGTTTTGTTGATCCCCTGACTTTTCCTGCAGCGCCACCATGATGATGACATTTCTGTTTTTTATTGAAATGTCTCAACAACTTTTGGATGGATTTTCAGGAAATCTAGTACATATATTCATGGTGCTCGAAGGATGACTCCTAAAGACCTTGGATGATGCCCTGACTTTTCATCTAGCGCAAACAGCACTACAAAGTTTTCACTTTTTTGGTTACACCCCAACATGAAGACTGACCAGACATTCATGCACCCTCAGGATAAATTGTAATGACTTTTGTGATCCCTTAGCTTTTCATAGGGTACCATTATCGAGTGTCCAAGCTACTAACAATTATTGTCATTATTGACATCTTTATATGTCTTGTTTTGTCTGACCATTCCAAAGGTATAAGGCACTATCATAGAAGTCTAAGGAAACCAGGAAATGTACATATTTGAGAAGCTGGAACCTGAGAATTTTGCCAATCGACAATTGTTGCAGCTCTAAGGACATTTCTGTCAGCTCCAGCTGTACTTTGTGTCAGTGTAAGATGGTGAACATGTTAAACATTATACCACCCAAACATAAGCAATGTTTGCATGCTGACTGTAGCATTTTGTCAAGTCAGTCTTACCAGAGCTGCAAGTGTGTCTGTAGATTCTTAGTCTTGTTTGACTATTAATGTATTTCTTTTGAGTGGCTTGCTTTGCTGAATTTCCTGTATTTTCTCAAGGTCACTCAAAGTTTTCATAGAGAACTACTATATGAAAAGCCACATGCCATTCACAAAGCATCTGTTATCATGGGAGCTATTACCTGATGCACTAACTACAATAGCCAACTCCCTTTGCAGCTCTATTTTCCTTGTCTTCGGATTGATGACACAATTTCTCAGTCCTGTTCCCTGGATGATTAACAGACCTTGCCTTGGTAGGCATCCTGCATATTCCCCATCACACTATGTGCTCCACAGATTTGTACAGAATTGTTGTTAGGCTGCGACACTGCTGAAGTGTGCTGAAAAGATTGAATGTTCCCTCCCCTCTGCTCCCTGAGGCGCAATGTGTATGAATCCATGTGACATATGCTGTCAGAACCAAGTACCCACATTATTATATGCATTGACTCTAAGCAGGCATGAGCTTTCGATCAAACATGCACATACACGCAGTCGGATAAATAAGCACTCTTCCCCCTAGTGTGTCCCTTGACACTTGGGGCCCTGCAGCTTCCTCCCCCCAGCCTGGCCTCGTTAATGAGGACTGGCCCCTGTGTGTTTGATCCTGCTGCCAGCCTGCAGCCCTGCGGCCCCTCTGTCTCATGCCTATTCAACAAACCCCACAGCCTCTCCCGTTACTCCCCCACTGCCTTGGGTAGATTATGGATCCAAAGCAAAAGCACTCCTGAGCGGTTGTACAATATCAAAGCCAGTCAGACTGAAACTGTGAGGGAAGAAAGGAAAAAAAAAAAAAAACCATTGGACCTGCACATTGATCTGTTCTTTTTGTTTCGTCAGATGTTCTTCAAAAAATCATCTATTGACTGTTAAAATCTATGAAGTGGTTTTGAAGTTTCACATGCCAATGAATTGGTTTCGCTGACTGTGGTCTTGGCATAAAAAAAAAACATTTACAGCCTGTAAATTGAGTCTCTAACATGGCACTTCTTCTGTTTTGTGCACAGGATGGAGGTCTGCTGATTAACAACCCCACAGCACTGGCTATCCACGAGTGTAAGTGTTTGTGGCCTAACACGCCCTTGGAGTGTGTGGTCTCACTCGGTACGGGCCGCTGTGAAACTCCTGGCAAGAACAGCACCACCTACACAAGCCTAAAAACCAAGCTCACCCACATCATCAGCAGCGCCACAGACACTGAAGGTAAGTGACAAAATGTGGTGCAAAAAAGGTGCATTATGCAATTTGACTTATTTCACAAATATGCCAGACTGTAAATGTAGTAAAGACTACCAATTGATAATAAAAAACCTGTGCTACAAAGTGGAGTTGTGCTGTTGTCCACCAATGTGTCGCTGAGCAAGACACTTAACCCCTAGTTGCTCCAGTGGTGTGCGACATCTGACATTAGTAGCAATTGTAAGTTGCTTTGGATAAAAGCGTCAGCTAAATTAATAAATGTAATGTAAAACTGCTTTACTGCTGTAAAAATGCTTTGCATTATGGGAAGTGTAGGATCTGTCGATTTTTGGAGCTTAACCAATACTAGACACTAAAAGTAAGACCCAATCTCAGCCCCTACTCTTTTAAAATAATTTGTCCCTCGTTAGCACCCCCAACTTTATGGTATAAATGCTCAATATACTAAAATACTAAATATCTGGAGTGCCCCTTTAATTACAATTATAAACACTACTGTAAAATGGGTTACATATGGTTGACTTGATTAACTTCGCATTTTATATGGGAGCTTTCAAAGCAACACCACTGCCACAGTGTCAAAAACATCAGATTATTTTTGTGCGAACAGTCCCAAAAATCATGACATCACATGCCACATCATTAGGAATGGGGATCAAGACTCTGTTCCAAAAGGACCCGGTTCCAAAATTTGTCAAAACCCCAAAATCAATTAGGTTCGAGCTTATCGAGACTTGCCTGCTCTCTGTCGGCTCACACACACACACACACACACAAACACCCACACACCCACACCGGTGTTGTGCCGAGTTTTGCCAGCCTGCCGAGAATTGCATGCACCTCGCGGGTGATAACAGTCATTTATGCTTAGAAAAGAGGTGGATGCAAATCTCGGCAGGTAGCCTACAAAATTTGATCTGCCGAATTATGCATCCACTTCTTTAGGTCCTTTTCAGACACTTTGCTGTGCTCATTGATCAAACGGCGTTATCACCACATATATTTACTATATATTTAATGGTACTTCTACTAAGTGTATTAAAATATTAAAGACGCAAAACCTTCATAAAATATATACAGTGAGGAAAATAAGTGTTTGAACTCCCTGCTATTTTGCAAGTTCTCACACTTAGAAATCATGGAGGGGTCTGAAATTGTCATTGTAGGTGCATGTCCACTGTGAGAGACATAATCTAAAAAAAAAAAAAATCCAGAAATCACAATGTATGATTTTTTAACTATTTATTTGTATGATACAGCTGCAAATAAGTATTTGAACACCTGTCTATCAGCTAGAATTCTGACTCTCAAAGACCTGTTAGTCTGCCTTCAAAATGTCCACCTCCACTCCATTTATTATCCTAAATTAGATGCACCTGTTTGAGGTCGTTAGCTGCATAAAGACACCTGTCCACCCCATACAATCAGTAAGAATCCAACTACTAACATGGCCAAGACCAAAGAGCTGTCCAAAGACACTAGAGACAAAATTGTACACCTCCACAAGGCTGGAAAGGGCTACGGGGAAATTGCCAAGCAGCTTGGTGAAAAAAGGTCCACTGTTGGAGCAATCATTAGAAAATGGAAGAAGCTAAACATGACTGTCAATCTCCCTCGGACTGGGGCTCCATGCAAGATCTCACCTCGTGGGGTCTCAATGATCCTAAGAAAGGTGAGAAATCAGCCCAGAACTACACGGGAGGAGCTGGTCAATGACCTGAAAAGAGCTGGGACCACCGTTTCCAAGGTTACTGTTGGTAATACACTAAGACGTCATGGTTTGAAATCACGCATGGCACGGAAGGTTCCCCTGCTTAAACCAGCACATGTCAAGGCCCATCTTCAGTTTGCCAATGACCATTTGGATGATCCAGAGGAGTCATGGGAGAAAGTCATGTGGTCAGATGAGACCAAAATAGAACTTTTTGGTCATAATTCCACTAACCGTGTTTAGAGGAAGAAGAATGATGAGTACCATCCCAAGAACACCATCCCTACTGTGAAGCATGGGGGTGGTAGCATCATGCTTTGGGGGTGTTTTTCTGCACATGGGACAGGGCGACTGCACTGTATTAAGGAGAGGATGACCGGGGCCATGTATTGCGAGATTTTGGGGAACAACCTCCTTCCCTAAGTTAGAGCATTGAAGATGGGTCTAGGCTGGGTCTTCCAACATGACAATGAAGCACACAGCCAGGATAACCAAGGAGTGACTCTGTAAGAAGCATATCAAGGTTCTGGCGTGGCCTAGCCAGTCTCCAGACCTAAACCCAATAGAGAATCTTTGGAGGGAGCTCAAACTCCGCGTTTCTCAGCGACAGCCCAGAAACCTGACTGATCTAGAGAAGATCTGTGTGGAGGAGTGGGCCAAAATCCCTCCTGCAGTGTGTGCAAACCTGGTGAAAAACTACAGGAAACGTTTGACCTCTGTAATTACAAACAAAGGCTACTGTACCAAATATTAACATTGATTTTCTCAGGTGTTCAAATACTTATTTGCAGCTGTATCATACAAATAAATAGTTAAAAAATCATACATTGTGATTTCTGGATTTTTTTTTTAGATGTCTCTCACAGTGGACATGCACCTACGATGACAATTTCAGACCCCTCCATGATTTCTAAGTGGGAGAACTTGCAAAATAGCAGGGAGTTCAAATACTTATTTTCCTCACTGTACTTAGAATCATTTAACCACTGATGGACCCCACAAAGACTATTATAGCGTTTAAAAGCAGTATTTGGAGGTGTATGCAATTCTCGGCAGGCAGGCAAAACTCGGCATAACACCGGCAGCAGAGCGAGAGGCGGCGCCGTTGTGGTGGCGCGCAGGTGAGGGTTAAGTTGGCTCCAAACTACTATAACGTTAGTTGATGACAGCTACGCTCGTTACTGTAAGTACGTGCAATAAAACCTTTGCAAGTAAAAAGACAATAATTTATCAATACACCTGTCTGTAAGGTAACGTTAAACATGTAGAAATGGTTAATTTAATCATCTCTGTCCTCATCCTATATGTTTAAGACAAGCACAGCTGACGCTAGCTTGGCATTAGCCAAATTTAAAAAAAAAGCTAAATAAAAAGCTGTCTGTCTGGAGAAAAGACTGGTCTGTAGTCTTAAAAACTCAGTTGCTGGCTGAGACAAACCAGCCGCTCGTCCTTCTACCTGGTAACGTTACCTGCAGCCAGCGAGAGAGGAGGAGGGACTGATACAGACTGATGTTGTTCTTTCTAAACATCACTCACTACTTATGATGTCAGATAAAGTTATTGAGTTACTTTGCTGTTGTAAACATTAATGTTGCTGCTCTAGAAACAACATTTAGCTGTAATTAATATATTGAATTAAAAACAACCAGGCAGTTAATATGTACACTTTAATATATGTTTATTTATTGCAAGTGATATATCATCTCAATATAACGTTATTGCACATTGAATATTTTCCTCATACCGTGCAGGCCTACCTCATGCCCGTTGGGTCTGGTCTTACCAAATAACCATCACTAAATAATAGTAAAGTATCCATAGTGGTATCCATAAAGAATCCAATCGTAGCTGTTTCAGCAGTTTCAATAAGGGTATCAATATCAATAAAAATTAAGGATCCCCATCCCTACACATCATCAAAGAGGAACACTGATCAAAAGATGATATCTAACCTAATGTTGCATACCATCTATTTTGGAGTTGTTTGCATTGATTTTGTTATATTTTATATTGTCTGCATTTCACACACTGTAATCACAATGTACAAAGACTTGAATGAATTATGCCCTCTGTTTCTGTGTCATTTCTGGGGGAAGGAATTAGGTTTTTATGTCACCAGTGCAGAAAATCCTGCACTGCAGGTTGACTTTGTTCTGGACATGGGCACCTCTGCTGTGCCTAAATTTGGCTCTGTTCCCTCCCTGTTGCTGCTGCTGTGGTGCAGTGTGTGACCTAGATGCTATTCTGCACTTGTTCCTCCTGTATTTGGGATTAAGCCCTCCCCAGCTCTCTAACGGGCTTTGTTATTTAGAAACATGAGATTAGCAAGTGTTTGTCACAGATTTTCTATTTTTCAAAAAGCTTCCCCCCTGTCTCAGTGTTGACAAGCCTCCTACTTTGTCTTAGGTGTATCAGTATAGCTTGGTTTGTTGTTGTGGACAGATAAGGCTGATAAATCAAGCTCCCGGTGGAGCTTGCTTGTGCTCACTCACAAACTCACTCAGTCATGTTTAGCTGATGTAGTTGCTCTATAGAGTTTCTTTTATTTCCTTACATGCTAGGATGCTAAGAGCTTCGTCAGCATTATAAATACTGGTCTGTAGTCGAAGCTCATGGCAGCTTACTGAACCCACAGGTGTACTGTCAACCATGGCACAGGTTAAAATGTGCTGCAAACTCTGTCATGGGTAAGACGGTCTGAAGTTTTTTAGAAGCTAGCAAAGAGCCAAGACTGCTTTTTATACAGCTGCACTGCAGACAATGAATAAGAGATTGTTTGATTCTTTCTTTTTTTTTTTTTTTAATAACATCCCACTGCCCACATGATAATCAGAGTTTTTAACAATAAGCTCCAAACTTGTTACGCTGAGTCTAGAGCTGCACACTGGTCGCTGATAGGAAAAGGAACTAGCTGCCATTGACTGCAGTAAATGTTATAAAAAGTTTTAATATTAATAGGATAGAGAAATAATTAACCACACACACATCAAGTCTGTCTCATCTCATATCTTACTTTTAACTTTTCAAAATGCGATAATGTAATACATTATATTGACCAGTTCTAAATATCTATGCAATACAAGTCAATAAATCTCCAAATAACCTTTAGGTACATTACTCCTTGTTGAGTTTTGCTCTAGTTGTAATAGCATTCGTGTCTGTCCTCCTGCACTGCTGAACCACTGTGGGAACACAGAGAGAAACAGCCGCTGTCACCTTTTTAGATGCTTCGGGCGTATTTACCATGTGATTGCTACCCGCTGCCTGTTTATATTCATTTGTATGTTGTTGATTTTAAACCTCTGAGACGTAGCATTTGAAAACAAGCATGACAGACAAGCCAGACATTTTCACTTGGCATTACCTCACACCGTCAACCCTGAGTGCTTACTCTCTAAGACGTGTAATGCTGCCACAGCGCTGACAGACAGGTTTGGACTTTGCACGCCCTTCTCAATGTTTGTACAATATTGAAACTATTAGGAAGTTAATTGTGTGTTTATGATTTTTGGTGTGTAAAATGTCATGTTTGTTTTTTGTGCGGCCTCACTTTCACCTCTCTTACTCCCTCCAGAGGTTCACACCATGCTTGACGCCTTCCTTCCTCCCAACACTTATTTCCGCTTCAACCCCTACATGAGCGAAGATATCTCCATGGATGAGAACCGGCACGAAAAGCTCAAGTTGCTGCAGGCTGAGGGTATCCGTTATCTGGAGAGGAACGAGGAGAAGCTGAAGAAGGTCGCCCGCATCCTCACCCAAGAGAAAACCTCCGTCCAGAGGACAGCTGAGTGGGCCAAGCTCAGGGCTGACATGTACAACGGTCTGTCCTTTTACTCCTCCAAGCTTTAGATCTAATACAAACCACCTTTACCTCACTCTTCCTTTATTCTAAATTGCAATGTAATCTTACCATGATTAGTGTGTCATAGTTGTTGCCTTCTTGACCTGTACCTCTGAAGAACATTGTGTAAGTGCACAAGTAGGTAATGTATCTAACATGCCAAACACTACGTCTTCCTCCTCACCTATACTGTATCCGGTTGCCTTTGCAGTTGGCAACACTCAACTTAACATTCAAAGAAGATGTGTCAAATGACACGTGGATTTGGGAACTCCCTAAATAGGGATCCACTGTCAGCTTTGCGTCTTACTTGAAGGAGCCCAAAGCAATAGTTCAACATTTTGGGGAATACGTGTGTGTGTGTGTGTGTGTGTGTGTGTGTGTGTGTGTGTGTGTGTGTGTGTGTGTGTGTGTGTGTGTGTGTGTGTGTGTGTGGTGTGTGTGTGTGTGTGTGTGTGTGTGTGTGTGTGTGTGTGTGTGTGTGTGTGTGTGTGTGTGTGTGTGTCTTGCTCAGTCTTACATGAGAAGATGGATACTACGCACATGTCTGTAGAGTCTGAAAGACTGAAAATTGGGAAACCGCTAGCCTGGCTCTGTCCAAAATCTGCCTACTTAGCTGTTTCCCATTTACAAACTTTATGCGAAGCTAAGGTAACTGGTTACTAGCTCTAGCTACATTTTTACCATACAGATACGAGAGTGGTATCTATCTTATTGTCTAACTTTCGTCAAGAAAGCAAATAAGCATATTTCCTAAAATGTTGAACTATAAATGCTACTGTAGCAAGTAACAGTATTTGCTGACTGTTTTACCAAGTCACCGCTTTTAACCACTTGATTTTGTTTTAAAGATTTGTTATGATGACCGGTATCTGCTCACAAACCTGTGGTTGTTAAGCTAAGTTGCTAGCCTGTAACACTGTAAAACAGTAATTTTAAATAAATTATATTACTTCATTATTTTTCTAATCAAGGCCAATTTGAGCATCTAATGCAAATGACATTTCTCAGTTGTTATGATTTAAAATTTGCACATTGAACAATGCAGCTACTGGTCAACTGTGTAATTGTATGCTGATTATAGTGACATTGGTACATGAGGGCCTAAGTATTACAGTGTTGCATATGTTGTATGTAAATGCATGTCATATTTAAGATTTTACACACAAAGATAAGTAAACATGTAACAAATTGAAAAGACTTAAGTTGCAATGATTTACCTGTAATATTTCACTCTAAAATAAAATAATAATGAAAGCTGGGGTGGGCAATTTATTTCAGAAGCTTTTTTTTTTTTTTTTTTTAAAGCCGGTATCTGTGGCTGTTGCAAGACTGTAGTAAGCACGGCCAATTATTTTATTCGGACAGAATAAAATGATTGGCTGCTGGGCTACCTGTCGCGCATTCCCCCGGCTTTAATAATAATGATAAATATGAAGAGAAAGACCACAGTACGTAAGTATCCAAATGGAGCCTTGATGTCATAAGGATGCAACTTTTATGTATTATTTTAGCCTCCGAGTATTTGAAGTTCACTTATTTGAAACACATCCTTGTGTGCTTGATTGTTTGGTTTTATGGATCCCCCACAGGCTATGCACATTTTTCGCTCTGTCTTCAGTGTGCCCTCTTTCCCTTTGATGCCTCTTCTTAAAAGCCTCTTTCACCCTTTCTACCAAATACTGTGTTTCATTCCCCCCTCTGCTATACTATATAACATTGGTGTAAAAAACAAAACAAATCATGCATTTTTTAGCTGAAGGACTGGTTTAAAACAGATAGATGTGTATTGATTTGTTATGGCTGAAAATTATCGTAATGATATGTACTGCAAAAAAAAATGCACTTGACATTCATTTCCATGCCTAACCTGGTCAGTTACTATAAATGATACAACAATGTCGGTCACTCCCAAAGGACCTGCAGTAAAATGCACACAGATATTACCCAGATTAATTTAATTCCGCTGTTTTCCTGTTGGTCCTGTGTAAAGACTGTTTGAGATTGTATGTAATTAAAAAAACATCACTGCACCTTGCTGCTTCTTGCCTCCTAATTATATGAAGATTATGTGATATTGTGATCTGAGGAAAGCTGATCATCTCAGGAAGTTGGGATGTGCGATAAAATGTTAACTTGTACTCACAACTGCTTCATTATTCCAACAGAGATCTGGACTGATACGCACCCTCACCTTCTTGGTTCAATTTCCAAGGTGCTTTGTTTGATTTACAGCAAATTCTAATTTATAAGATTACGAATCCTGGCACATCTAGAACTGCCAGTGGTTATTTTCCTTCTAACTCATGTTGGTTTGTCTAAGCGTGAAAAGGTAGGGCTGTATTTTTCAGGGGAAGATAATTTTGAAGGATCTTCCCAGAGCTGCCTGTCATAAAAGAGAGGAAGGTGAAATGAGATGAGTGCAAGGCTGTGCTCAAGCACCTGGGTAACATCCCCAGCCGTTGATGGATTGCATTTCCCTCCAGCATAAACACCGTACACTGACACAGCTCTCCACCCAACTGCTTACATGCATGAAAACGCAGCGATGGCCACAGAAGACAGAGGACACAACAAACAGCATCAACAGTGGTCTGAGGAGGAAATGATGTAGGATGTAGGCAGTGCCTATATATTGTTTTATCTGTAATTTAACAGCTTTACAAATGAATAAACAAGTGTACATTGACTTAATACAAAATAATAGAACAAATCAAAAGATTGAGATGATCCAAATATCTGTATGTGATGAAGTACCATCTCTGCCTCTGCAGCTTAAGCCGACATTGAAGAAGAGGAAAACGTCACACTGTGTTTTCCACATGCATGGTTATACTCTGAACCCTGTTATCTTAAGATGTCTGTTTGATTGTTCACTCAGTTAGAAAGATTACATCTTAACAGATCCTGAGCTGGTTCATTCAGAGAGCCAGGAATAAATAATCAATAATACCACTATCATGTGTGATTAAAAAAAAGAAGCTAAAATATGGTCAACACTGTTCTGCAGAAGTCTACAAAAGCAGAGAAACATACAGTACATTTTAGATTCACAAAAGAGTGAAGCTGCTGTTCCCTGACTTAGTGCTGATTTTTCTGACACCAAAGCACCGATGGTGGGTAATCAAGAGGCACTTCTGTACCTCAGTAAAATCATCCTTATTATCTAGCAAGTTAAGTTAAGACATCACATGACAGACACATCTTTCACTAGAGAGACATTTCTCCTCTCAATCAATCAGTCACCGGTATGGCAGCTCAGTGCATCTAATCAGCGGAGCAAGCAGCACATTGAGTTTCAATGCTGCTTTCCAGGGAGTCCTGGGTATTTCTATAATAAAACAAACAACAGGACAATTTAAAGACATCAAACAGTCTGTTGATGAACACTCTGTTATCAAGCGTTGCTTGTAGACTGTGGACCAGTTAGCGGCACTGTTATACTGAAGGCTGCTCTTCATTGCAGCAGTCCTGTCTACAGAGATTTCCAGGAGATGTGGGTCCCACCTCTTTGCTGCTAACCTTGTGTTGCCACGATCAAAACAGTGCTGTCAAGTGTCCAATGTGACTCACAGATGTACAGCTGAACGATTTTGAATCTAATTGCAGTTATTTTGACTGATACTGCAATTGCGGTATATTAGAGGGAATGATCATTTTTGCATAATTATTCTCATTTTCAAGCAAAAACACAATTATGGTGTGATTTTTGCAAGGACCAAAAAAGATGATATGTAGGACAGAACATCTCTGCAGCACAACAATATTTAAATTAAAATGGTATTTTGACACACATTTCACATTTAACAAGTATTGCATCCCCTGCGATTTGAAAATTTCTGTAGGCCATATTGCAATTTATCTACGATTTTAATTAAGTCCTACACAGACATCCCTGTCAATATGGATACTTTCATTCTGTCCTTGCCAGCTGTTTGCAGATGTTTGTCTTCAATCTTTATGTGGTCCTTCAGAGCCTGGCCTGTCATGCGACGTGTAGCTCTTGTGATCACTTGTTGAAGGAAGCTGGTCTAAACCTGTAGTGTTGTGAGCCAGACTTCCACCGTTTGATAGGGACTTTTTATGAATGCCTTTGCTTTTCTTATTGCACTCAAATCACCTGCTAACTTTAGACCTTTTAGTCTTTAGTCTTATGCAGCTTTCACTATAGGCAAGTATCTAGTGTCGTACATGATACACAAACAAAAAGACCTGCTTGTAGATACGAACTGTACTTAAACACTAAGCACACTACTTCTCTGCTTGTCTTTACTTAGCCACTGAAGCAGATTTGTTGGCCCTTAAAACTTGATAATTTGATCCAGTAGTTTCTTTCAGAGCAAATTCATATTCTGACACAGAAATGAGGAAAGGTCAAACCCTGAGATGTGGTCATTAAAAACACATTACCGGGTTTAAATGGAGAGCCCTGAGTAATTGGTGTGGTAAAAACACAGTTATTGTAATAGCAGCCAAACTTGTCAACAGAAAAAACAGTCTGAATCTCAGCCAATTTGACAGTGATTCAGCATAGTCTTCAGTGATGAGCAATGAGACGGTGCAAAACGCTTCAGTTCGTTATACAGGCATTGCAAATTGAATAATTATTGTATTACTGTTGTTGGAAATGCAAAAATGGGAAGAAATCAAATAAATGCACAAGATTTGAACTGTAAAAAACAACAGCTTTGCCTGTGATTCAGATGAATAATAGTTGTAAAACATGTTACCTACTGAAACACAGGTGCTCCATATCTGGTCACTGTGCTGTATATAGTAGATTCATGTCACGATTTTGCCCCCTGTGTGTTAACACGGTTAAGTAGCCAGTAAAGCCTGCTCCCACTCAATATAGAAAAGTCATAATGTAATTACACAGCAGACTGAGAGAGGAAATACATCCTCCCCTGATGTAAACGGATCTGACTCATGAACTTGTCCCCCGGCAGTAATCACATCAATAATTTGATTTCTTTTGCACCTTTGGCCAAACCTCCAGACTCTGAATATAAATATATCTCTTCAATCCATGTTGGGAACAGATCTCGAGGAGGTTTTGACAGGTACTGTGTTCTTCCATCTTTGTTGATATGTAACAACTGTTTATCCTTGAGGTGGCTGGGACTCAACTGCACCTCACAATTAGCTGCTGCATATAAACCCAGCTCATTAGCACTTAATTAGTTTTGGGATGAGCAGCAGATATCGAGATAAGATATTAGGAGTTTAACTGCAAAATATGATTGCCACCTTTGGAAAAAGTGACAGACAAACAAGTGATAGAAAAACAAATCCACACAGTTTGAACAAAATAAATAATTTGCCTTAAACTGTCATAAACTGTTACATGCCGGATACACAACATTGTAAATACAGTTCTTTTTGTTCACAATAATAAAACAAACATATGGCAGTGATATTGTTTAAGACTGTTGTGTTTTGATGCAAATTCTGACTATGAGCTTGCTGATCTGTGTTGAAGCTTTGTTAGTTAATCATCACCTCTGCTGGGAGCGAGTCATTTTATGGCCGGCTTGCTGGTGCTGAATCTGTTATGAAGTTTGTTCTGAAAAGAGTCAAATTATATAACACAAAATCAGTGAGGAAAACAGGCCCAACAGACCCAGTGCTGATTATGTCTCTCCCACACAATAGCCATGCCTGAAGTTTTGTATCTCAGTGAGCAGAGGATTTCAAGGGGGCACTGCAGTAATAGGCACGATAATTGGAGTTACCAGTGAGGCAGAGACGACGTCTTCTCTGGTGAGTTTTTTGCATTTCAACACAAAGATCTGGCGAGATTCACTTTGTAACTTTGCAAGTCTCCATGGTGCTGTATCCGTGAACTTATGAAAATCCCTCAGAGCATTTTAGGGATAATATGCATGGGGGAAATTAAGAGAATATTTTAATGAGATTCAAGACGTATGCAGACATATCTGGAGGCAGTCTGAAATGGGAGGCAAGGACAATTACAATACTTCCCAGTGTGGCACTATATGCAGATGTGGGTAAGAATCCCCATGTCCCCTCTGGTTGATGATGAGGGAATCTGGTGCATTTGACTCTGGGGGATTATGTCCAGCAAATGACCTTGGCTGCATGTCAACCTCTGTCTTTCTTCACATTGTAAAATATACTGTTACACAAAGCAGAAATGTCTTTGGAAACACTTCACAAATACATACAGAAGACTTGAAGAGTGAAGACAAGTGAATGAGTGTCTGGGTGGGGGATAATGGATTTTAGGGGTCATTAAGTTAATTTCTTTTGACATCTTATGATGAACTGCATCTTGGTTTATTTCCAAATTATTATCTATAAACTCATTTTCATCTTGCTTGAAATCGGTTCCACAACCTAATTTTAGCTAATCTCTGTCGACCAGCCACTCAATCCAGAAACCTTGTCTTCTTGCCAAACCAGGATTATCCTTGTAATAACTGCATCATTTCTCTCAGTGTTTGACTCTATGGCTGCAGGAGGCTACCACTGCTGAGCCTGAGATAATGCATGTGTGTAACATGCACTGAGAGAGGAGAACATGCTGGCTGGCAGCAGACTGAACTGAGAGGAAAGGTTGCTTTTAAAGTCACATGACCTCATTCAGAAGAGTCTTAGCTGATCCCAGAGGCTACTGTATGATTATTAGTGCAATACTGCTCTCAGGGCAAAATGGTAGTGTATCAGCACATGCAAATGGCTCTAAACAATTAAGGTCCAGAACAGCTGGAATTAAGTTCACTGTCATATTGAAGTAATGTGGATTTGATGTTTTATGTGAGTTTTGTTTTCATTTCCTCTTTTTAATTTTGCAGGCCTAATGAAAATGTACAGGATTATTAAGACTTTAAGGCTTGGAATTATTTCAATCTAACAATTATAATACAGCAGCTAAATTAAAAAGCTGCTCCCTGCTGTTAAATAACAAGAAAAGGACACAGCTGAGCATTAAAATACAACTTTTGACTCCCCCCCCCCAAAAAAAAACTCGTCCAGCTGTTGTTCATCTGTGGTTGTAAGCCTGTAGGAGGCTAAAGTACTATTAGAGTGTGTATTTGGATCACAATTTGCTGGAATTGTTCAGTGCCTTGAAGCCACCATCCATCGGCAGCGGCGCTGCAGTGCGCGCAATCGGCGTGCGCACGCCCCTGAGTGATGCTGCGCACCCCCGCCTATGTGTGTGTTGGTGAACTGGTGGGAGAGGAGGGGACCAGTGACTGAGGCAGATGACACAAATGCAGGAGGCTCAACTGGACTCCACGTAAATAAACAGCAGACGGCATCGCTCTGTCGCGGGAGACTGAAGATACAGAGCAGGCTCCGTGTTTCGCACCACCGAGGGAGGAGATAAGGTGAGCCAAATTATACCATACATAATAAACACGTGTCGTGTAGCTTACACTGTCAGGAGTTTGTGGAGAAAGAAGCAGCACGTTGAGTTGGATGCTGTAACGCGGCCAATGAGAGCGCTTTCCTTTTCAGGCTTTTTCCTCAGGACCGCAAAGACACGAGGGTTGTTTTTCAAAGCTGAATCTCTAAAAATACACCACACTTTTCATTTACGTGTTCGCTGGTAGCTTTCGGTCACCAGAGAGAGCAGGTGCAGGTGCACATATTCCGTCTGTCAAATCATGGCTTGATATATAGTGGCTGCTTGCTGAGAGAAATCATTGTCACTTGTCCTGCAGTTTGAACCTTTGATGTGATCTGTCCTTTGCTATATGGTGCTCACATTACACGCTGTAAGTAAAGACAGATAGATGGATCTGCTGTATTTGACAGTTGTTTTTTTATGTCATGTGTTGATGAAATAGCTGTCCTCTTACACAAAATCCCCCATGTCCTAAGCTGATTTGCTCCCCACATGCTTAATTCCCTTCATATTTATATCACAACTTTGCCTGGTTTTGACTGACCAGTCAGTTTGTTTGGTCTAATATCCCTTCATCATACTCAATCTGATTATGGTAGCCCCCCTGAGATTCACCAGTTAAGTCCCATGCCATTTATTATACAAGCCAAACAATTCCTTTACTGGAAAAAAAAACCACATTCCCAAATCCTCTGCTTACTTCCCCCTCCACCCCCTCCCTCTGACTCCTCTTGGTGAAAGCTTCAGTCAAGGGGGAACTCACCATCATGCAACCCCCCCCCCCCCCAATCCCCAGACACTCTTGCTCATACACACACCCAAACACACATGTCTTGGCCACACACTTTCGCTGCCTGCTCAGATAGCCAAATGAATGCCATGCTAATGACCCCTGCTGTATTGTCCGAAGCTGTTGTTCTTACTTCTCTCTGAAAGGGCTGACACACTTTCTAGTAATGTTTATTCACTCCAGGCAGACTATTGTTAATCTGTTTAAGAAGATAACAATATCCCCTCTATCCCTGCCTTATGTCTAGTTTGCATTAATTCAGAAACAGGCGGCAAAATGTGCGATACCACTTTACATATTCATATCCCCGGCTGTTTGTGTGCCTTTCGGTGGTCTCTCCAGTCTTCTATATCTTCTGCATGGTAAGTCAGGATGTTGCTTGTGCCCAGAGAGCCACCACTCTGCTGCTCCTGGAGATCTACTGACAGGACATTTCAGGCTCATTTGACCAATGTAGAAAAATCGGGACAAGATAGTGACCTACATTGTGCTGCCATCTTTACTTTCACCCTCAGCACAAATGGCACTAGGAGGGGAGATTTGCATAACTAAGGGATTATCATGACACACGTTGGCTGGAGTTATTGTGAGAGCACCAGTCAGTCACACTGCTGACCTAAAACCAGTGGCGGGCAGCTCTGCTGCGGGGGCTATGGGAAAAGCTTGGGTGTTGGAGGGAAAATGCCACTAATTTCACTCTGTGGGCCGGAGAAACACGCAGACAATTCTGTAATTGAAGAATTCCTTCTGTAAGCAGCTGTCTGTGGCATTGTGACTCCGCCAACAGTAGGATGGGACAAAGTGTTTCATAGAAAGACTTCTGTGTCACTTGTGGTAATAATGATGACATCATTCTTTAGAGGAACTGATCTGAACCTTTCACGTGTTGATTCATTTCACCAAGGACTCACTTCATTTATGTAGTGACCCAACAAACTACTGTTGAAGTCAGTAGACATTTAAAAAGAAGAAACTCAAAGTCCTCTCTGTTGTGTGGCATGAAAGACACAACATTTTAAAGGTTACTTGGGGTTAATTACAATCTATGACTTATGATTTGTTCATATTCACCAAACTAGCTCCTCAAACGTGGGAATTTAATACTTTTCTTTGTCATATAGGATTGTAAACTGAATATATATTGGTTTTGGACTAACCATCCAATAAATCAAGCAAGCTCAATGTGAAAACACCACCTCCAGCTGTGGGAAATTGTAACAGGCATTTTCACATTTTTGGACATTTTCATACACAAAAACATACATAGTAAAAATGAATTGAAATAATAGTCAACAGATTAATTGATAATTGAAACATTATCATTCTATTCAGCCTAATCAAGCAATAAGTTTGTGAACTAACCAGACGATCCTAAACTACTTTATTTAGAGGTTAAACTACATGTGAGTGCACCAATAATGTCAATAATCCCTCATTGCACAGGAAAACTTTGTGCAAGTACAATAAGTAGGTCAATGTTGAACCAGTGTTGGTCTGTGAGCTGTGGTTGACTGACTAATAATTTCACTGTCCACCTTTGATTTCTCTTCTAAATAAGTTTGTCTAACCTCCGGGTTTGTTTACAATCTCTATGGTCATCTGACTACTTGTGTTTCTGCCCGATCTGACTTCCTTTTACTGATGTTGCCGTAATCTCAGTGCAGTGTTATTCTTACCAGTAGCAATTACAAAGAAATGCCCAAGTTAAAGAAAATTGAAATTTCAATAATGTGCTGCAGTAATTTCTTTTTCATTGAGAGTGGCACGGGCCCAGTTAAATAACGCACCATCACAGGTCAGCCCAGCTGATTGACTGAATGAGTGAGTGTGTTCTGGAGACACGTGTAGTTGCCCTGAGTGGAGTCGATCCAGCAGCCGTTGTGAATAGAAGTGCTGTGCTGCTCAGCTGTGATGAAGCTAAATCTCAGGGGACTTGATGGAGGGCCATGCCTATCTATTAGTGTCACTGGGTGTTTCTTCCCAGTGGGCCAGTCACACACAGCAGCATAGCACACTGACATCGCCTGGAACTCCTTGTCACAAGCATGTTCATCTCATTTTAGGACTGATGAGCACCTCATTAGAGCACCACAGAGGGAATGCTGTCCCCCCCGCTTCACGGCTGCCTAAACACTTGCCTTGGTGGTTGCAATTTGGACAAATCTATACAGGGGCAGATGAGTACATGCAAAGAAGGACATAGATGTTCATTACACACATACACAAACACATACACACACACTTCACTTTCTCTGTCCCGCTCTGTGAGTGGGGCCTGTATGTTTGCAAGCTGGTGGGTGCAATTAGAGTTTCACACTCAGTTAGGCAGCAGCTCTAATGGGGATTGACACGTTCCTGCGAATCCGCTCCACACAGCTACAACTGTTGATGTTTACATACTAGACCTGTATTATATTATCAGGAGTGGATGGTGACAGATGACTAAGACAAATGGATATTTGGTGAGTTATGTATTGCTAGCTAGAGTGGTTTTCTGAGTAATTACATAAAAGTTGCAGTTCCTTTGCTATTTTCTATTTTGTCTCCTGCAGGAGCACAGCTTCAATGATTTATGATGAGTTATTGCTTAAATGATTGGTGGATAAATTGATAGTTGGTCAACAGAAAATTAATCAACAACAGTTGATAATGGGATAATCGTTTGCCATCGTTTGGTTCCAGCTTCTCAAATGTGAGGATTTGTTTGCTATATTATTGTAAATCTGGCTGTGCAATGTCTCTTCGGGTTCTGGGAACTTGTGAAAAATAAGCATATAAACATAATATAAATGAAGTTGCCACCCTTTGTTAATGATTTGGTAGCTTAAGGTACATTATATCTCATATTGATGATCAATTAATTGTTTATTATATTTTAAGCAAACATTTTTTGGTTCTGGCTTCTCAAGATATTGTATTTTTAGTCTTCTATGATTGTAAACTGAACATCTGGGTTTCAGCTGTTGGTCAGACAAAACAAGCATCTTGAATATGTCAACTTGGGCTCATTTTTTGCTTGTTTTAGACATTTAGACAAAATCATTAGCAGATTCAATAATGAAAAATATTAATCTCAAGCTTTGTTAATCACAGATACCATCTTGAATGTTAGTACATTAGGTTGTATTTTTTGGGGCAGCAGGTAGTGTGGACAGATGGTGAATTAGTAGCGGTCAGTGCGTACGCCCCTGGATGGCCCACAGTGATGGAATCATTACACACCAGAGCTTTACACCATGACAGTCATCAAGCCCAATTACTCAAGGTTGCCCAGGGAACGCTATTATTGCACATGTCAGGTTATTACACCTCTTAGTGAGAACAAAGCATTTAGAGATGTCCAAACTAACTGCCGAGGAGTGACAGCAATGGAGCCCCCTTTTGAAGTGGGAGGTTGGGATAGTGGAGTTGGTTTTATGTTCCCTCTAAACCCCCAGTAGAGCGCCTGACAGGTTAACTAGCTCCATGCATCTCTAGATCTGACTTCCAGTCAACCTTGATTTAAGGGACTTGATATGAACAAATGAAGATGAGACTTGAAATGTGCGCTCAGTGTATGTTTTCAGAATTTTCATAAGATGATCTGCTGTCTTGCCACCCAGTAGAAGAAGTGCAAGGAGGGAAAGGAGAAGTGGGAGTGTTCTGAAGCTTTTAGGGTTGCAGGGAGGAGGAGGGGTGGATCATGTACCTCAGGCGACGCTGAGAAGGGGCAGTGGGAACAAAGGGGGTCTGTTTTCGCTGTCTGTACTGGCGGGACGGCTGTTCTCGCCTCTTTCTTGCAGTATAGGGGGTGATGCAGGGTTATGCCTGAGGAGATCCACAATAGAAACCCGGGTGTTGGAGCCTCAGTTTGAACACACAGTTGTTCCTGCTGAAGTAGACTGGAGAGGCAGTCCTTGCTACCCACAGCTTCGGGCCTGTTGTAGCTCTGGCCAAGTTTGGATGGGCAGCAGATGTTGGAGAGGTAGTTTGTGGCCCAGTGGCAGCACAAAACAAGGACCAGTGCTTCCCTTTCCTCTCCTGAAAACAACAGGAGGTGGGCATTGCTCCACTGGCAGGGTGCAGGCTTGCCAAAAGTACAGAGAATTCATGAAGAATGTGCACTTGAATGCTTTCTAGTCTGTTCTCAAGCCTCCATCTTCCTCTTATTTGCATAGAGCTTAAGAAAAACTCACGCACATCCCACTCTCTGTTGGCACAGCGATGCAGCTCGCTTGTGTTGTCTAATAGCTCAGCAAATACATCGCCACAGCTCTTATTCGGCCTCTAACATTGGAGATTTAAAGAGTGGGCCCTGCCAAACAATCCACCACAAGCCTCCACACTCTTATCAGCCTGTTGTCCAACATTACATCCTGGAAACTTATAGAAGTGGGGGTCTGCAGACATAAACAAAGTAAAGGCGTGGATTATCTTTATTGTCCCAGCACATGATGCAACAGTGATTGAATCAACAGGAGAAGGGGACACTTAGCTGTCAGCTCATGAATAAAGTTGACATGGAAACACAAAGTGGCTTTGCCATGGTTGAGGAGGCTTGCTGACCTCGAGGTCTTATTTAGGCCAGGCCTAATGCCCTTACCCTCTGCTCCACCCTCTGCCCCCTCCCACACCCGGGCCGAGGGTAAGACACCATGTTAGCAGCTCAGCAGCCACCACTGAAGGGCCCTTAATCCAAGTGGGATGACAGCTTGGCTCTAGATGCTGTTTCTGTGGCGCTGAGACCAATGGGCTTTTATTTTCCTCTTTTTCATCCCTTAAACCCCCCAAACACAGCCACAGGAATCCTGGGAAAAAAATAGACAAAGGAATGGGATGGTAAACAAAACCAAGTGTAGATCTGAGATTCCTTCATTCAGCAGAAGATAAATGTGCACGTCCTTTGAGATATCAAAAGCACAAAATACAATGCTGACTAGGGTTGCTTTGTTTTGTGTTTTTTATTGTCCTGGTGCCACGTGTTGTGTAAAAAAACATCATCTATACCCAGATAATCTTTGCCCAAGCTTCCAGTGAATGATTAGGGAAGATTAAGGTCAGAAAACCATTAGAATCATAAAATGTGGCGCCGCTGTCAATCCAAATCCCCTTTCCTTCTTTTACACCAATCAGCTGAGCAGTCCAGACATCACGTGTGGAGAGAGGTCCAAGCAGGCCAATAGTTACCATTCATACAACAATTCGCATCAGACAAGTTTGCCGGTAGACTGAGTGACTGTACCAGGCAGCTACAGCAAACTCTCCTTTTCCAGGCTGATCACGCTGCCATGCTGAAGTTCACTTAATACTGGCAAAACACAAATAGTGATGATGTCTGATATCCGGCATTTAGAGATAATTGACATTCGCCGATACCTGCACTCACGATGCTGATAAACAAAAGATGTCCATGTACACATCTGCAGACAGCATTGTCAGTGTGGCTGCTGTGTTAGCGCTTCCCCTTGTGAGTTTTGGGAAGGTCGTGCAAAATTACTTTCGAGACCCAAATTTCCTCAATCATCATCGTGTTTTCTAAATTGTAACTAACTTCTAACTCTCCCTTCAACACCACATTCTGAAATCTGCAGCATATCCACTGTATTTTTCTATTTTATTAATTAATAAATCTTCCATCTAAAACAACATGTTACTTACTGAGATAAACATGTACAGTATATTAGATTGTACTCTGCATGGAATAATGGAATTACTTCTTTTCTTTGTTTTGATATTGGCATTATATGTCAGCCTTTGGACACCCTGCTCTCTAAATGTCGCATCGGCCACTGAAAAACCCAGATCGATTGACCATTAGTTTCAAGTCACTCATCAAGTAAAAATGTCAAACATTTGTTGGTTCCAGCTTCTCCAATGTGAGGATTTGCTGTTTTTCTTAGTTTTAAATGATTGAATATATAATGTACGGGCTTTTTGACTATTCTCTGGATATTTGGTTTCTAATAATATTATTATAGTCCTATGCTAAACAAATTGGTAATCAACAGATTTATTGATAATCACTATGTGTAGCACTAGAATTAAACTGATCTACTGCAAAAATAACTATAAACTAATATGTATTTGTACTGTATACAAAGTACAGGTTGCTTTATTTCCCCTGTAATTACACAACACAGATCGCAAAACAGATTTGAGCAATTTTCAGGATTTCCTTTGCATCAAGGACATAATTCAAATACTAATTTCAACCACTATGAAAAGAAAATTGCTTGTAAATTTGATTTATTAAGAGAAACCCAAGGACATCCAGGATAAAGTTGTCTGTGCTCAGGCCCTGTGCCAGAGCAATTTAGGATCAAATGCAAGTAATGGAATAGCAATCAGTGTAATCTCCTTGCGGTCAGTCCTTGCTGGTTTCTCAGCACTGGGCGTCTTTAGGAGCTGGAAGAATGTAATTGTCACTAAGATAATTCCTTGCTGTGGGCTAGCTGTGCCTAGCTGTGGGGAGGGGAGGATGGACAAATGGCAACTTCATTTATCAGGATCTCCTTTGAGGCTGGCTGGCCTGATAACCCAATCAAATGTCTAGTGTGGCTGAGAGCTGTCTGGACCAACACTGGGCTTTTTCAACTCTGTGTTCTTCCCTCTGCCTATGTGGAAATATCAATGAGTCTTTGTCAGTGTGCCATGTTTTACTGCCAAAGCAATATGGTCTTAAGAGCCTGATGCAAAGTCTCTGAAAGAATAAATGTCACTAATAATATTTAATTTTATGGACATTTTAGCAGAATGCAGCATATTTTACCACACACTTACACCACTGTATGATTTGGATCTTGGTGATGAATGGCATTCCTTATATTGGTTTTAGATTGTATTGTTCTGGCAGAGGTTGAAAAGACCCTGGTCTGAAGCAGACCTAATGCTTGGGTCTTCAAGGTTGGCTGGTTTTGGGCCTCTCAGGGCTCAAGGCACAATGACCACATCTCTGTATGAGCGGAGCCATGGTGGACGTGTTACTCAAAGGGGTTACTGCGTGACACAGAGCACGCCTCCACAGATCCTGTGAGAGAAAAATAGGACACATTCACTCATTGGTCATTTGTGATGTGTCACTGAGGTGGAATTCATATAGCTCCTGGTTTTGAAGTCAGTATTTTGATTGTAGTTGACATTTCAGGGTACTCAGAAGGTTCAGAGTCAGAGTCAAGGGGCGCTCTTTAGATGTTCACCACTGCTTTCATGAAATGTAAATGGTGTGAAATAATATGAAATTGTTAATGTACTTGGGGGATCCAGTGTGCTGCTGTACTCCTAGGTTGTACGCATTTTGTAAGCTATACGAGCTAAACTTAAATGCCCATCTGAGACTTTTACATAATCGTTAAAACTGCTATCACAGTAAAAATCTCAGTTCCCCGTGATTGAATGGTAATGATTAAAATAGTATTTTCATATCCAACGTCGGCCTTTGAGTTGATGATATCACAGCACTTATGGAATTATTAAAACCTGTTTTATAATCACAGCTTGTAGCCATGAGATCTAAATAAAGAGCAATCGCTACCCTGAGAGCAGATTATCCACTGATCTCTACCAGTGTCTGTCTCTGTCTGTCCCTGTTCCTCTGATTATTTCCTTTTTGTCCTTCCTTCAGTATGACTCTCAGAGTATATTTCATATCTGCATTTGCTAACCTGGCAACAACTATTTGTAGTGTAGTATGTGTTCTTGGTAACTACTATACTAACATTAAAACCTAAGAAATGTCTTAGCTTTGGTAACGTTTACATAATGTATACATGAAGTCAATGTAGCTTTATAAGCTGTAGCATATCCTCCAAAAATGTAGTTTTTAGTGGCACAAACAATGTAATAAACATAGTCCTGCCAATAAAACCATGTAAGTATGACATTATCCATATGGTTTCACAGTTGTCCTGGTATGCATCCTTTTCAGAATAAGTGGAAATCTGATTATACCTGACATTGTTGCTGTTGTCATTTTAATTTGTTTGGAAATGTAATTTAAAACCTTCCTAGTTTACTTCATATTTAAACAGCATTTTGTACTATTTGTTACTACATTTTTTACTCTTTAATGTATTAGCAAGATAACATTAGCTTTGTCATTTGGTTCACTTTCCTAACAGTTACACCTTGCAGTTTCATGGTGTAAATATTTAGTAACAACTAGCCTCTACAGAGAAACTGGTTTATGAGGTGCAACCCGTTTTGATTTAGTTATGTTTACATCTCTACTTAGTTAACATGTGACTACACTGTGTTTAATATCCAGACAGACCAACCATCTCCAGTTACTGCAACAGGCCACAGTGAAAAGAAGCGTAGATCCTTCCCTCTTCTATCTTTCCTTTCACTGGTTTTGAGAAAGGGACACTCATTATGCTATCTGAGACAAAACACTCTCTGATTTCACACTGGTTACCCTCAAAAAGTCCCTATTACATAGAATCATCTGGGTCTACGTAAGGTTATTATAATTCTGGAGCTTACATGTTGACACTGACTTATCCCAGGGTAAAGCCTGAGGCAAAGTAGCTAGTAGTTCATTATATCAATGCATATTTTAGATTTCCCTGTTTTCAGTACTGCTTTTAAATGTAGGCGTTGTTCATTGATATAGTGCATAATCAGACCAGAATTGGGGGAACCACATGGAGGTCGGACTAATTGGATTCTCCACGGTCATCGGCAGAAAAAAAAAATCTAATTAAGCCTTAGGCGTCCCAAGTCAAACTCCACAGGATTACCCTGGCCTTGCACCCAAAACCTAACCCTGGGAGAGAGTGATAACTAGACTCCCATAATCTGAAGCTAGTCTGACTGTGGTGAGGGTGGATTGATGATGAAATCCCTGCAAACTTGCTCTGCCAACCCAACTGCAGGGATGGTTGACGTCACCTCAGGTTCACTGGTATGTCAGTCACGTCAACCACGAAGCAGTGAAACACATCAGGTAAATTAAGTTCAAATCATACATCACAATTTGAGATTTGCCAAAGTACTCCACTTTGTTCTGAAGTTCAACACTAAAACAGGAAATAGTGCATATAGATACAGTAACGTCAGTGTGTTTTGGGGAGATAATGATAGAAAAACTGATTTCATGCAGTGCTTTATCCGTATTGCTCACAATCCCCCGCACTTTGAAGTCAAATTAGAAGTATGTCTGTATGGGTGGAAACAACAGACAGATTAGAGAACAGAAAACATGCTTTGAAAGAGCATATAACCCTCCTTCTCCTCCTCCTCCTCCTCCTCCTCCTCAAATCTGCCTTTTGAGACAAAATAAAAACCACAAAGTATCTTTCCTTTTGTCCAACTTTAGGATGTGGGTTGGATGTATGCTCTGAATTTTAGGGTTTGATTGTCACTCACTCTTTTGTGTGTCTTTTGAGTGTCCATTGAGAAAAAGTACATGTTTACTGTGGTCATTGAAAGAGTTTGTCTGTGAGGAGAATATCTCACAACAGGAGACCACTGTTGATCAGGTGCTTGTCTCAAGGAAGTAGGGATGAAGGGAGGTAGAGGTGAGGAGAGTGAGGGGTCAGGATGGGGCGAGAGACAGGGAAGAGCCAGTGACCAGGACATGCTCTCCCTCTCACCAGGATGCAGCCAAGTCTGAAATATGGCTTTTTATTTTTGATCTTGGAAGGCCTGCGGATATGTCCCTTCCCCATGTGTCTCCAAGGTGTCACTGACTTTTATATATATATATATATAGTTATATATAAGAATAAAAAGTTGCTTGTCATTTCTTCTTGCCTTCTGACAGGATTCGATGGTTGTGAGTTTTTTTTCCCGGTCTAGCATTAAATAGCAGCCTGAGTGAGAGCTGAATATGCTCTTCTGGCCTCAAAACAAAAGCCCCAAATTTATTTCACTCACTCTGTTTATCTAAGCTGTGATTCAGCCGGAATGGGACTTTGGATATGAATTTCGAGTGGGAAGAGCGTTGGCAGCAGTGCAGGGCCACGTCCCTGACAGCCCTGTTGAATTAATACCTTCCAAATGGCTTGTGTAAAGAATGAAAGAGGAGCCTTGAAAAAAAACCTACAACTGATCTAATGCACTGCTCTGATGGAGGTCCATTTTTACCCGTAATGTGTTGTGAAACCATCCTTTTTTATTCCTGTGACTCATATTGTGTGGAATAGAAGCATAATGGAGTAGTGGCCACGGAGGAACCACCCGGGACAGCTCATCATAGCACTTCAGTTTGATTGACATAGCGCTTCTTTTTCACATCAGACGTGGCAAAATGGTATAAAAGTGGCTCCTTTACATAACATTGGACAATTGCATGGCTAACCTCCTTCATTCACCACTGGGCCTCTGTGAATTCAAACTGGAGCAACCTCAACATATCTGTGTTTTGTAATGCTAAAATTAGCAGAATCTAAGGCATGTGCTTGATATGGTAATAGGGCAAGGAAATTGGTTTGAATGTTAATTCTCCATTATACCATGGGTATTTTACAGAATTGGCTTCTTAAATTAAACAAAAATGTGTTGGTTTTGGTTTGACATTTAACATGGGGAATATGAATAGGCCGTATAGATGGAGGATGTAAATGTATATCGCTAAATTGTGATATCAACATTTCTGGAAATCAATTGAGAAACATGACTTAAAGGTTCATTCTTGACATTAAATAGCAGTGTAACAAAACTGGTCCACTTACCTGCTTTTTTCAAAGCTTCAACCACATCTCGTGGCTTCATCAGGATCTTGAATCACTTTTCATTAGTTTATCTCTTTTGTTCCGTTTTGTTCTCATTTGCTTGGATTCCTGTCAGATTGGTTCCCTGTTGTTCTCAAAATACTGTCTTGATTGTTTTA
>NW_024044570.1:13687517-13728954 GCF_014851395.1 Micropterus salmoides
ACTACAAAATACGAACACATTACATGTTCAAAATATAGTGAAGCAGCATTCTGTGTACATGGAACACAGTCCTGGAATAACCTACCAGTTGATATTTGACAAGCCCTGACTGTGAATGCAAAGTAAATACAGAAACTATTACTTTACACTGCCTACTCCACCAAGTAAAAACTTTATATCTTAGCTTAACAGCCTTAATTTTCTACTGTTTTGAATTGTTCTTAATTTAATTAAATGGTGCTTCTAAATGGGGGGGTATTTTTTGTGTTATATTTATCTTTTATTTTTACTTGATTTAAAAATGCACTAGAATCTTTTACCTTTGCTGTATTTTTGTAACCTTTAAAACACATTGAATTGCTCTGGTGTATGAAATGTCCATCTATCCATCCATCCATTGTCAACCGCTTATCCTGCGTACAGGGTCACAGGGGGTGTATGAAATGCTAAACAAATAAAGTTGCCTTGTCTTTTGATGGACAGAATGTGTCAACTCTTCAGGACATTTTTTAAGAAAGAAAAAGTCATGTACTGTATGTAATTTGCCAAAACAACAGCCAACACAAGTGTGTTGTTTTTGCTTTTACCACATTGGCTTTCAGTGGAAAAAACAGGTATGTGCTAACTACAAAAAAACTTCACAAGGAAATTAACACTTACAATTACACTCAGGCAACTTCCTGACTCCAAACCACAGTTGAACTGACAGCGATGAATCCAGCTTTGCATGCTCAAACCCGTGCTGCCTCGTTTGACTGCTAGTAACGCCATGAAGCAATTTCTTTACAAGTACGTCCCAATTATGACAGACATAACAGACATAACCAACATCTGTTGTGAACTCTGCAGTCTCACATACATTTACTTCAACTACGTTCACAGTCTCTTTTCACTGGAAGTAGCGAAGAAGTAGCACATCCTGCAGATCACTCCTCGTTTAGGCAGTGAGTTCCTTTCTGTTTATTGCTATTTGGTACTAGATTTAATTTTAAACCTTTAAATAACTAGACCGCATGCTTGGTGTCGCTCAGAACATATAATAAATTCTTATTTGCACTTTAGAAATTACATTTAGCTACAGTGTTGCAGTGTTACAACAATCTGGGAACTTTGTAGTAAGTGGTAATTTTTCTTTTCTACAGACTGAATTCTGAAATCACCACATTTTACTTACAATTAATGGTTGAAACTAGATTTCAAACTTTGTAGTTCAAAAGGACTAAAATGTAACTCAGACAGTTTGTTGAAGATCTCATCAACTCCATCCATCCATCCATCCATCCATCATCAACCGCTTATCCTGCATACAGGGTCACGGGGGGCTGGAGCCAATCCCAGCTGACATCGGGCGAAAGGTTTTACTGCTACAATAAAAAAAAGATAAATCCAATAATTATTATGATGTTTTGCATTCTGAAGATTAGGATGTTTTTCCTGTTCTGGCTACAGTCAGCTCACAGGTCCTCCTGGTCGTAAAGGTGAAAGAGGATCTCCTGGGCCAACTAGGGTACCTGGGAGAATAGGTGGGCAAAATTGACTACCAAAATCATGGTCCTAGGAACACTCACAACACATTACTGACCACACCCCAGTCCTCTCTTTTCTGAATTCTGGCACCCCCTGTTGTAAAGGCTTTGTCCATCCATCCATCCATCGTCAACCGCTTATCCTGTGTACAAGGTCACGGGGGGCTGGAGCCTATCCCAGCTGACATTGGGCGAAAGGCGGGGTACACCCTGGACAGGTCGCCAGTTGTAAAGGCTTTGTTTTAGTGACAATTCTGCAATCTCTTTCCAAGATATCAACCCTCAACAGACAGCCGAAGTACCCCAAAGGAGGGGGTGAAAGGTTTTTCTCCACTCCAAGTGCTGCTTGGGTAGTTTCAGCCATAAAACCTACCACCTCCTGTGAAGTTGAGATAACAGACTCTATGCATGACTGTTAAACTGACAATATTAACATTACACAGAGACTAACCTCAACCTGAACTAGGCTGTGAGGACCTCACTGACTATAAAGGTGTCACCCCGACACTTCCCAGAGACTAATTCAGCCGGAACCAGCCTATCAGAACCCTTTTGAAAAAAGGTCAAGAGACGCTAACTTTCCCCACACAGGGTAGCCATGGCAACCGTGCCCCCTTTGCTAATTATTCCCAAAGATCCCCTTCCTCAGTCTTGACTCTCTACCTCACCAAAGAGCCATTAATTTGGACTCTTAACATGCGCTCTCCCTCTTCACACCCAGTTGTGAAACTGTTGAGAAACCCCAGACGCCAGAGAAGGACAGTACCCCGAATTCCTTTGTGTGGAAAAGGAATATTGTCTCCTTATAACTTGCCTATTACCTTGTTTAATCAAATAATCTTTGTTAAGTTACTTAGTAATTCTTGCCACTTTAATTTGAGTAGTTCTATTACCATGTTCTTGTTAAGACTGTGTTGAAAAGAAGAATCCATAAAGCAAGTTAATTTGCAGTGTTTTAATCTTCCTCAATACTCACTGATATTCATTTAATTTATGTTATACTAATGCCATGCTTCAACACCGTTTTATATATTTTCTTGTTAAAGAACATGATACAGAAATATTATCCTGTGCTACTTACTTAATTTTCCAGCTCGATTTAATGTTAAATAACCATGTCTTCCCTAGTGAGAGGATCAATTGTTCTCTCGTGGAACCAGTGTCCCCAAAGAGGACAAACTAAGTATTACAGGTCCCTGTTTCTTTAATGCCTCTCCCCCTGTTTTAATGCATCACTCTGTATTTTATTGGGTATAATCTGATGCCATATTCGTGTAACTTGCTTATATTCTCTAAGTAAGAATGTTTAACAGCCAATATTATCCAGGAAATGTTAGTTCCTTCCATCCTGAAAATGTGTTTAACTCGTAACCATTCTAATCATTACAATGATTACTTAATAGTTTCCTTTTTATCAAATGCTGAAAACAGTATAACTGTTAATGGCATTTAAGGTTTGATTGTGGGAAGGTATTTGATTGAAGTACACGCATAGACTTTAAAATAGACAATTAAGGGACAGCCTCTCTCAGGAGACCAAAATAAACCCTCAGGGGAAACACAGCCCCCTCCTGGGACACGCCCTAGGACACATAACACGGCGACACGCGCTTGCTCTCTCTCTTGTTCTCTGGTCTCTTATGGCGGTCTCTTAGCTCTTGTATGGCAAGCCATTAGTGCCAAAAAACGGCACTCTTGTAGCATGTTTTGCCAACAAAACGGCGTTTTGTGTATTATTTTGACACGCCGTAAAAAGCGGCGTTTAGTTTACAAAACGCCGTTTTAAACGCCGTTTTGTTAACTAAACAAACGGTGTAAAAAAACGGCTTTTTGTAAAATGATAATGAGCTCCGCCCTGTGGATTTTACAGCCACTAAATTTGAAGTGTTGTCACCCAATCAGTACAGAAGAAGAACAGACCACACAAATTCAGCACTGATCTACTTTACTGTGATCGTAGCCACCTAAAGGCAGAAAGTAACCACAGACAAACATGAAAAACTCAACACAAAAGTCCCAGACTGATCAAGTAAATTGACTACATTTACTAAAAATATTTAGCTACTCTAGGTTATAGCTTGTAACATCTATTGATTGATGATTTTAGATCAAATTTGACATAAATAATTAATTTGCTTTTTATTTATCATCACTGTCAGATTAAAGTATCTCCTAAAATAGAACATACAAACACAAAGAAAGTAAGAAATCACCATAAGTGGAACAACTATCTTTACATGGTCATCAGTGAACAGTTTAAGCCTCATTTGTCTTTTTATGAGCCCTGCAGTCTGTGCAGTATTGATAGCGAGCCTACCATTGTTTCTACAAAGCTTTGTTTTACCATGTCATCCTAAATCCAGGCCAAAGGCAACCTGACACAAACGTGTGTTTCAGTCGATTCAGGGAAAAAACAGCTTGTCATTTATTCCCTGGCTTTTATTTATTTATCCAAAGCTATCCTTCCGGACTCCTGCGATAATATTTATGTTACCCCAAAACACTACATTATACAAGTTGCTACAAAAACTTATCTTATTCCATATTTATATATTTCCACATTTATTTATGTTGACTGTATGTTTGTCTACATGTAGCACCTTATCACCACAGCAAATTCCTCGTATGTGTAAAACACTACTTGACAATAAAGCTCATTCTGATTCTGAAAAGGCATCTGCAGGCTATTAAGATACTTGGTTTTAAAAAAAACGCTGCATTTCTTTCCTCCAAAATGGACATATTTGAGACAACGAAGCCTGGGAGGCCAGCCACGTGGGTTAGTTATGCCAGCAGCAGCCCAAAGGACATCAAAACCCACGAACCGAGCCAAGGTTAACAGCCATCACTACAAGTTTCTTCAACTAAGTTACCAACCAAAGTGGCGGACCTGGCTTGCCATATTGGCAGAGAAAGCGACCGGCAGAGGGCGTGTTAAGCCGTCTCAACCGAGAACGCACGCAACTCAGCCAGTGTTAGCCCGGCCGAACACCAACCGGCTGGAGAAACAACAAGCAGCAAGGAACCAACGCATTCTGTGGTTGAGTTGATGTCCAATAGTTTTTAATCCGTTAGTTTAATCCAAGCCAAATTTAAGTTATTACCATAAATTGCATTTATTGGTTCTCTTCTCTCTCCCTCCTTAGACTCAAATCTTTTCCACAATAGACCACTAAATCCACATTTAACTCCCATCATTTTCATTGATTGCATCCTGTTTGCTTAATCATTATTGTTGTATGTCTTTAAACCCACTTTATATCCACCTTTAGTTAGTTAATAAATTTCACCGAAATCACAGGAACTGTGTGTGTGTATTGTTTGACTCCAACTAACTGTAACGGAGGATTTATGCCTTCGATTTGAGATTGACTGATCACTAGGAAATAATTGTATAATTATTAAGATATACTTAAAGGTTCCTAAAGCCTTGGGCAGACAGCAAATCTTTAGGTGGTGCCCTTAACGAGGATTTATGAATTAATATTAATATTCATAATTTGTATTATCAGTAAAGAAGGTATGCTACATAGGCAAGACTTCACAATTCTGATTTGACCATGTAAATTCTTAGTCGGGACACCCATAATTATGTCTCTTTCTCTGACTGATTCAGAGGACGACTTGGAGCGAGGAGTAGCTATGGACCTCGGGGATGTGATGGAAGCTGTGGAGGTTATATATATTCTATATTTTATAAAGCAGTATTTAATTTTGCATCATTAGTATCAATGGGCTGCCAATGATTTTTGCACACTGTGCAAGCACGATAACACAGCTAGCTCCCTCTCCTCATTCTCTAAAAAACATCTACTTGTTGAAAGCAGAGCTTGAAGTGGAAAAATAGGTGCCAGTACTATCCAGAACCTAGAGGAGTATCTAGTATGCATAAGTGTATTAGTGAAAATTATAACATTAAATAAAATGTATAACACTTTATTTGGATAGTCAGATAGTTTATAGAGTATTTGTAACATTCAAACAGCTTGTTAGGCTAGTTGAGATTCAACAATTCAACCTTTAACAAAGAAAACCATTTTCTGATATTACACCACTGTATTTCAATTAGTACTAATGTTATGTCATGTTGTTTATTATCATTTCCAATATTAGTATAGGCTACTATATAGCTTACAGGTAACAGGCATGCCATCACTTGTAAATAAATCTTTTCCTTATATAAGTTTATACAAACCTAAGAATGCTGCCTTTTGTCATGCTTCATCATGCTGAAAACTGATGTTGTTCGGCTTGAATACCCATAAGGTAGTCCCACCTTAAAGGTCCAGTGTGTAATATTTCTGAGGATCTATCGACAGAAACGCAATATGAGATCTATAACTATGTTTGTAAAGACCTTACATTATAAACCATTATGTTTATATTACCTTAGAATAAGCCATTTATATCTACATAACCGCGGGTCCCCACTTTGAACGTCGCCACATTGCATCGTCATATTTCTACAGTAGCTGAAAACAAACAAACAGCGCTACAGAGCACGTTTCGTCACTACGTTCTTCTTGTTCTACTTCTGGTAGAATTCAAGCAGTGTAGACATGTTGAATACGTAAGTTAAAAGAAGAAGAACTAGAAATAATATACAGCAGGGGTCAGCAAATAAGTTCTGCATCGGAGCAATATTTTCAACCATTAGATGGTGGATGAGAATATAAGCCATAAAATTCACTTACATTAACATGTTGGTATGTCAGTAAGGCGTAGAACTTGCAATCAATGGTTGTGTGTTGGATCCCATCTTGAGACAACTTTTTTTTTCCTCTCTTCAACAAATGGATTCTGTTCAGTGCAAGTCAACTGAACAAACCAACAAAAAATGTGGTAAAAAGCAAATACGGCTCATTCTTGCTGGTGGATTAACTCTGCACAAATGCTAATCTTTGCAAGCTTTTCAAATAAAGGTCAAAGACTTTGGCCAGATATTGAGCAATGTCTGCTCAAAGGTTTAATCTGATACAAATTTATGAACCACATTTTTATTTCTCCACCATGACCCGGGGGCGTTTGGCTACTTTGAAGTGACTGCAAAGCCAAGATGTTTCAGCTTTTTGGCAAGACTACACCTATTGCTGTCCACTTCTCCACTGTGGGTAAAAATAACCATGTGTGATTCATACCATATCATTGTTTTGATTAGATTAGCTTAGATTCACCACCTTTATTGTCATTATGCAGAGTAAGACTACAGAGCTAATGAAATGCATTACGGATGTAGGGGCCTACTAAATGTGGTTAAATGAAAGGACTTCTTTGTATGTTTGATTGATGTGGACTGAGCCAATTGGGGATCACTTGAGGGGAGGATAGAAAAAGATAGTCGAAGGAGAAGAATGAGAGAAGACGCACGTGGGAGAGACAAACGGCTGTGTATTGATGTGTGGTAAAACTTTCAGTTGAACTCGGAGAGAATTAATATTTGTAGACGTAAGTACACATGTATGGGCAAAAATATTACCTTGCAGTTAATTTATGTATCATAGCAGGCTCAGTCGTTTGGTTTTTTTTCCACTGAAAGTGATAAGTGTAGCTCTGTCAGTCCCCCGCTCCTGTTTGCAATAACAGAGAAATGTGTAAAAGTGCAAACTGTCGGACTTTTAAACTAGAGTGACATTAGCTTGAACTGTCGTGAGAGACAACCAGCTTAGATAACGAGCGCAGTTTTTTACCAGAGAAATAGACAGAAAGTGGAGCCGTGGGAGCTAGCCTGCTGAGTAGCACCGCTGTGAGGAGGGACCCCGCCCACGGGAATTGCATCGCCTGTGCAGGTGTCTTTCTTGTTCAGTGATCGAGGTTTGCCTGATGGCTTTCGTCACATGAATCTTCAAACTGGTCAATGTTGCTGGCGGGTGTGTCTGCCGCAAGTTCCATTACAAGGTCTGTTTAAGACCTGATTTAACCCGCATTTAACTTTAACCTCCTCCATTGCTTAGTTATGTCCTATGTGCTGCCCTATGTGCATGTTTTTTAGACTGATCAAGGAATAAAGAATCTGCCAGTAGAGGAGGCAGACCGCCTGGCTTCCACCAACCCAGATTATGCCACTGGAGACCTGTTCAACAACATTGCCAATGGCAACTACCCATCCTGGTCCTTCTACATCCAGGTCATGACCTTCAAGCAGGCCAAGCAGTTCTTGATGTGAGAGGTTTTTTTTTTTTTTTGTTGAAGTGAGTGAAGAATTTCACCAAGAGAGCTAATTGTAATACGGGTTATTGACATTATTAAAGAGGTCATATTATTCTCATTTTCAGGTTCATCACTTTATTTAGGGGTTGTACCAGAACAGTTCACATGGTTTCATTTTTAAAAAACACCATATTTTTGTCAAACTGCACATTGCTGTAGCTCTTTTCATACTGCAGCTCAACAATTAATAGTGATTATAGAACATACACAAGTACAAATTATTTTGTTTGTCAGAACATCAAAAGTAGTTATTATAATCATTAGAAAGCATATTTTAATCCAATTGTTTATATGTCCTTCTTTGACTGCACAACAAAAACCAATAGTGATGCTGACATTGAATGAAGTCAGTGATGATATTTATAACTGACTTCTCGCCACATTATCATACTTTTGTTTGTACTAGCCATTCCACTCTAATACAATACTAAGGGTTGTCCACTAGATGTCACCGTTTGGACCGTTTCAAAGGTGTTTACATAATTAACCTTTTGCAGCACATCTTCTTCATAGTGGTTCAGTGCTTCAGCAAGCGTTCCCATCAGTAAAAAGCAGGCATATGAGAAGGTTTTTTTAATTTGCCCAGTGTAACCAAACTCTGTAGAATATATGCACTTACAACAGTCGACCGCACCATGCAAAACACTTGGAAAAACTTACCTGAAAAGTTTAACACAGCATTTACAGCATCCCATATTTAAAGCCATAGTGACTGATGTGTCTGGCATCAGATTTACTCATTATAAGTAAGCTTAGTTACTTTCTTTTGCAGAATTGAACCCTCAACAGCATTTCTTTTCTTCCTGCCCCACTCACCAGTGTTTGGTCTGTCTAGCCTCTAGGTGGAGCTCCAAACTACTATCCCAACAGCTTCAGTGCCTCAGAGACCCAGCCCCAGTGTGTGGAGTCCAAGTTTAAGGTGTCTCCAGATGTGGAACGTTACAACAGTGCAGATGAAGACAATTTCACAGAGGTGAAGATAACATCACACTTCTATAGGCCTGTTTTCTGTGACCAGGCCATTTAAGCACATAAGAGCTAAATAAGTGTTTTTGATTTGTATATTACATATGTTCCTGTTAATTAACACACATCCAATGCATTGCATTTAGAGGGGCGCTGTTTCACTTATTGTAAGATGGTGAGAAATGGGGAAGAGATGACAACAACAACAACAACAACAACTCATAAGATTTATCGAAACTATAAACATTGTGTTCATTAAAATGATAGTGTGATAAAAACAGGGGAACCCTGGCTTCCCTTGGCCTCTGGGAGAAAACGGCACTGCTGCTGGGTGTTAGTCAACAACATTGCCAAGTAAACTCAATTTTGTAGTTTGACCGCGCGCACACGCCAACACACACTGGTGCGGAGCAGAATGGGCTGTCCACAGCTAACAACTGTTATAACGTTATGAAATGTTTCCACAGAAGCAACATGAAAAACAGCTGCAGGCATCTGACACACTACGCTTGTTAGTGATCTCCAAAAAATCTCTTTCTGGTTTTCCAGCCTGCAACTCTACTTGTTCACTCATTACTTTCACAAGTGCTTCACAAAATGCTTTTATACAGGTGCAAGCAGCTGTTTTCAGCAACACAATGGTGTGAAACCCACTGTATGCTTCCTGCCCAGCATCAAACAGACAGGCAAAGTCAGCAACTAGCAGGTGGAGTACTTAGCAACAAAAGATATTAAGAAGTGGAGACCAAAAACATAACTAACACAAGTGAATATTGGACTTACATTTGGTGGCAAGTAACACAACTCCAAATGTATGCCATTTTTTTTGTTTGCCTCTCCACCCTACCTCCCCTGTTGCAATTAAAAAGACAGAAATGCAAATAAGATAATTATCACCATATCTGGGTTAAAGGGGGCAGTAAGTCATATTTCTACTGCTTTGTATTTACAGTACATTATATTAGTTTGTTAAAATAGCATTACCAATTACATAGTTACTTTTTTAACTGCAATTTCTGTTTGACCTTGCAATTGAAATAATCTCATTCTCATTTATGCACTTTGACCAGGTTCTCAACTTTTTTGTGTGTGTATTGCAGGTTCTTACCTTCTACACCCAGGTTCTGAATGAAGAGGAGCGCCACAGACTTTGCCAAAACTGAAGGGAGCCCAGCTCTTCATCCAGAAGTGCATGGTGAGTCCACATCACCATATCTGTCTTTCATGCTTCCGTGCTTATATAAAAAAGTGGTATTTTTGAGTGAATAACCATGTCAAAGAATTTCCTTAAAAGGGGAAATACACTACTACTCAATTGACATGTACTTTTACATACTAATTTTACAAAATAAATATATTTTTATATATGTTTTTCAAAGAATGATTATTTGGGTTGGTGCCAGTTCCATGTAGTTGCTTGAGTTGCTTCCTGAATAAACCACAGGATGTAGCTTTTTGACTGCACCAGCGTCTCAGAAAATGTTGTAATGTGGGTGTAAGTCCTGTTTGTGTATTGGGCAACTCATACACATGGCAGTTTCAAAGTGCTACATTAAAACTTTAAGGGACTTAAAAATAGATTTTCTTCAAATTTCTCATAGCTAGCAATATTCAGGAGGCTCTTGATGTCTGATAAAACTCAGCCGTTCTGGGAAAAATTCACCAGGATTTGTCCCCCCCCCCCCCCCCCCCATTTTAAACCACCATGGTGTACAGGTACTGGTCATATAATTAGAATATCATCAAAAATTCCATTCAAAAAGTGAAACTTGTATAATGTATACATTCATCCGACACAGACTGATTTATTTCAAGTGTTCATTCCTTTTAATTGTGATGATTATAACTAACAACTAATGAAAACCCCAAAATCAGTATCTCAGAAAATTAGAATATTGTGAAAAGGTTCAATATTGAAGACACCTGGTGCCACACTCTAATCAGCAAAACACCTGCAAAGGCCTTTAAATGGTCTCTCAGTCTAGTTCTGTAGGCTACACAATCATGGGGAAGACTGCTGACTTGACAGCTGTCCAAAGGACGACCATTGACACCTTGCACAAGGAGGGCAAGACACAAAAGGTCATGCTAAAGAGGCTGGCTGTTCACAGAGCTCTGTGTCCAAGCACATTAATAGAGAGGCGAAGCGAAGGAAAAGATGTGGTAGAAAAAAAAAGTGTACAAGCAATAGGAATAACCGCACCCTGGAGAAGATTGTGAAACAAATCCCATTCAAAAATGTGGGGGAGATTCACAAAGAGTGGACTGCAGCTGGAGTCAGTGCTTCAAGAACCACCACGCACAGACGTATGTAAGACATGGGTTTCAGCTGTCGCATTCCTTGTGTCAAGCCACTCTTGAACAAGACAGCGTCAGAAGCGTCTCGCCTGGGCTAAAGACAAAAAGGACTGGACTGCTGCTGAGTGGTCCAAAGTTATGTTCTCTGATGAAAATAAGTTTTGCATTTCCTTTGGAAATCAAGGTCCCAGAGTCTGGAGGAAGAGAGGAGAGGCACAGAATCCACGTTGCTTGAAGTCCAGTGTAAAGTTTCCACAGTCAGTGATGGTTTGGGGTGCCATGTCATCTGCTGGTGTTGGTCCACTGTGTTTTCTGAGGTCCAAGGTCAACGCAGCCGTCTACCAGGAAGTTTTAGAGCACTTCATGTTTCCTGCTGCTGACCAACTTTATGGAGATGCAGATTTCATTTTCCAACAGGACTTGGCACCTGCACACAGTGCCAAAGCTACCAGTACCTGGTTTAAGGACCGTAGTATCCCTGTTCTTAATTGGCCAGCAAACTCGCCTGACCTTAACCCTATAGAAAATCTATGGGGTATTGTGAAGAGGAAGATGCAATATGCCAGACCCAACACTGCAGAAGAGCTGAAGGCCACTATCAGAGCAACCTGGGCTCTCATAACACCTGAGCAGTGCCACAGACTGATCAACTCCATGCCACGCCGCATTGCTGCAGTAATTCAAGCAAAAGTAGCCCCAATTAAGTATTGAGTGCTGCTTATGCTCAAACATTTCATTTTCATATGTTTCAGTTGGCCAACATTTCTAAAAATCCTTTTTTTGTATTGGTCTTACAGTATTGCTGAATTTTTTTAAAGGTTTCTCTTGCTTTCTCAAAACCTTAAACACAAATCACCAAACTTAAGCTACACTGTCAAAACCTTTGACTTTTCTTGCTATATCAAACAATTGCTTCAGAACTATGTTATCTTTACACAAAACCAAACACTGTTTTCAGGTAACACACACACACACACACACACACACCAGAGATAAATGCAAAACACTGCACTCAGGGCAGAGCAGGGGGAAAAATATTTTATGAAGTACTTGTACAATCCTGCAAACATACAGTAAATGTAGTCAAACAAAATATGCAGCAGATCAATAGCAAATAGTCTTGGAATCATTCTGCCTCAGCATCATGCCTCTGGGCTTGGTCAGGCCACAGGACCTCATCAATGTCACAGGCAGTCCTGTCTCTTGCTAAGCAACGGGGAAAGAATCCTTTAGCATGCCGAATCCAACCTTGAATCGCTTCCACTCCAATGTTGTCACATGCTGCGTCCATTTACTGAATGAGATTTTCCTGAAGGATTTCTGTCATAGACCCTCCACCTCCATGCAGAAAAAAAAAAATTCTTCAATGGGATTAAGGAAGGGTGAGTATGGTGGGAGGCACACATTTATAAAACGTAGGTTATTTTCAAACCACTCACGAATTCTAGGACCACGGTGAAAATTCACATTGTCCCAGATTACCACATACATGGGATGCTCTGCCTGCTCATCACCTCTGTTCACGTCTCAGTAGTGCTTCCTGTAGAGCATGCAGAAACATTATAAGATGGGCAGTGTTGTAAGGCCCTAAAGTCACATGGCGGTGAATAACCCCACCCCAAAATCGTGACCATATGTGCTGCCATCAGCACATATGGCCACCACGCTGCCCTGGCAACTCTACAATGGCACGTTGACCAATAATGTTGCGGCCTCTCCTTCTCCTCTTGGAGAGATTGAAGCCAGCTTCATCCAAGAAGATGCACTCATGAGGCCTCTCCATGGAATCCAGTTGAAACATTCTCTATAGAAATGAACAAAAATTAATTTTTGAAGTAACGTAAATGACATAGCATTCCAGGCTTTATGGCTCTGTATACATGGGCTGCATTACATTCAACACAGTAAAGATGTACAGTAACTCAATAGTGCTGTATAATCTCTGGACATGATTACTTGTACATATTGATATCATAGCTCTTTTACCCTTTCAGAATTTCTCTCAAATGGTACTCTGTAGGCTTGTTTGAGACATGTCAGGTTGCGTTTCAGGACACAGTCAATTGTGGAGAGACTCACACTGTTGATTCCTTCAAAGTTCACGTTGTCTTCCTCAACTCGCTGTTGTATTTCACGCAGACGAATGAGATTATTTTGAAGGACCATATTGACAATAATGGTCTCCTGCTGTTGTGAAAACATACCTCTCCTTCCACCAGCATGTGGCAGTCTTTCAATTCTAGCAAAAAAAACCTCGTTAGAATTGTTCAGACAGGCCTAATGCATTGAAATGTCAACAAATATGTACAATACATAAAATACTGTTATACTGCTATTAGTTTTACTGTAATACTGCAAGAAGAGAGCCAATTTTTAGACATGTTACAGTAATTTACTGAGACATTCCACAACTGTACATACTCTACTGTAAGTTTGAGGGACCACAAATGATAGTACACTTACCTGTTCTCTTCTCTGAATGTCCTGACAATGGAGGCCACAGAGAACCATTTGGTTGAACACGTAGTCCTGCTTTCCTCATACTCATTCCACGAACCAGAACATGGTGTATGATTGTTGCTCTAATTTCATTGGAAATTATGGCTCTTGTTGTTGTTGTTGTTGTTGTTGTTGTTGTTGTTGTTCCTCCGTCTCCTCTTCCTCTTCCTCTTCCTCTTCCACCTTCTCTCTTGCCCTCCATTGTGAAAATCACACATGCCATCTGGATTTGACATGGCTTTATATCCTTCTTACTGATTAGGAGCAACACATTACTGATTTGAAACAGGTGTGTTAAATTTTGTGCGCTACCGATGACAACAGTGTGTTGCTTGTGTTTCACTTTTGGGGGCTGTGTTGTGACATTCTGAGTTGAAGGGCACCAAATGGTTTTGCAAATGGATTTTAGTGTTTTAGCAATTGAGAAATACTGTAAGTAATATTCTAATTTTTGAAAATACTGAATTTGAGATTTTCATTAGTTGTCAGTTTTAATCATCACAATTAAATGAAATAAACATTTGAAATATATCAGTCTGTGTGTAATGAATGAATATAATATCCAAGTTTCACTTTTTGAATGGAAATACTGAAATAAATTAACTTTTTGATGATATTCTAATTATATGACCAGAACCTGTATAATTTTGATTGAGAGTTTGGTTATACGAAAAACTTTTCAAATTTGATTGCTTGTACTTTTACCACAAAGCCTTTAAAATAAGTTAATTGTATTAGATTGCATTAAAAGCCAATCAGAAGCAGAGAAGGGCGGGTCGTAAGAAATAAGGTAGTGTATTCCAAATCAAAGCTGCTTCAGACTGTGACCGTAACCTAGCAGATATAGCAGGTATAAGTTACTCAACCAAAGTCCACAACCACACAACATCATTGTTCCACATCTTACCATTAGGACACAGCTCATATATATATATATATATATATATATATATATATATATATATAAAATCATAGAGACATAATAGATTTTTTTCTCATTTTGTCTCTCATAGTTGAAGTGTACCTATGATGAAAATTACAGACCTCTCTCATCTTTCTAAGTAGGAGAACTTGCACAATCAGTGGCTGACTAAATACTTACTGTATACCACCCCTGCTTTACTACTGTTATTAATGAGCTAATGCTAATTTGTCATACTTGTACCACCAGAAGAGCTACTGGAGGGACGTTACGTTCCTCACTTAAAAACGGAACAAAAGTAGGATTCTAGTGACTTATCCTGCTGTTGGACTCCCTTCCTCCTCATCCATGACTCCAACATGTTTACGTTTTAGGTGCTGAATCATCGCCGAGGTGCTCCCGTGCCCTGCCATGTCGATTTTGCAATCCTTGCAATTAACACACTTGTTCGGTTTATTTAGTGTGAAATGCTCCCACACCTTGGATGACTTAGGTCGTACTGCTTTCTCTGCCTCCGCCATGTTTCAAAACAACGTTACGGGTCTCTCCGATGGTCTTTCCTCTACCTCCACTCTTCTCCGCGCATTTTTATTTTTGCTCCGCTCTGTCTATGAGGCGCCATACTGGACAAATGCGAACTCCGCGATTGAGTGACAGTGCGTGAGAGAGACCAAGAGTACTCCGGCTCATTTTTTTTTATATACTCAAACATATCTGCGTCGCAACGAATAGATTATGAAATTCGTTGCCAACTCTTTCAGAAATCGATTTAATCGTTTCGTTGTTGCAGCCCTAATCACAAATGAATTAGACAGGCATCTACTTAGTGAACGCTGTATAGCCTAATTTTGTATTAGGAAGAATGGGACACAACAAACATTGATGCTCAGATGTTGCTTTGATTGCTATAATAACATGCCAAGAAAGGTTACAGCAAAGTAATTACTTCATTTTATTCATAAGGAAAAAGGCCTTCTGATATATCACTCGAAAGCACGATAGACCAGTTGTTTGCAAGCCTCACTCAAACTAAGCCAGATGGGACTGATGAGGTTAAAGCAGGTTTGCATCTTAATGGATATTTTAACACAGTTTGTGGAGTGGAACTGAAATGTAATTGAGGGAATTGACAAACATTTTATTGCAATGTGGGTTTGATCAAGCAGCAGCAAAACAATTAAATCTGACATTTCCTGTTTTATCTCTTTAAACCAAATGTATCCCAATCACCCTTTGAAAAACAAGACTGGCTTCATCCCAAGTCTATGCTAATGCTATACACTGTCTACACCCGATACCACAAAGTCAAAAAAAAACTATTATTTTACACTGCCTGCTCCAGCAGCTAGTGTCTAAAAACCTATCTTCTTAGCTTAGCTTTTAAACAGCCTTTATTTTTACTGTTTTATATTGATCTTAATTTAATTAAATAGTGCATGTAAATGTGGGTGTGTTTGCTGTGTTATTTTATCTTTTATTTGTACTTGATTTAAAAATGCACTATTTCACACTTTTAATCTTTTAAATTTTTTACCTTTGCTGTATTTTTGTACCATGAACAAGTGTGTTGTTTTTGCTTTTACCTCATTGGCTTTCAATGGAAAAACCATGTGTGGGCTAACCACAAAAAAAACAGAAAGGAAATCATCACTTAAAGTGACACTTGCACAACTTCCAAATTACACTTGAACTGACAGCGATGAATCCTGTAGATTACCCGCCTGAGATTGTTCCATTGAAGGGAAGGTGTGATGGGCAGTTTGAACAGCCTGGACAGCCTGGACAGCCTGGACAGCCTGGAGGACCTACAATGGTTCAGTACACCACTGTGAACATAAACACTGAGCCCCCCAAGGACCACATCATCTGGTCTCTCTGCTGCTTTGTCTACTTAAACCCCTTCTGCCTCGGACTGGCAGCTCTCATCTTCTCCATCAAGGTGAGTTCATGTGCAACAGTTCTCAATTGTCAATCTTCTGTTATTCCCTTTTAAATTCTATTGACAAAGAATTTTGGCAATATCAGTTCTTAGAAAACCAGAAAGGGTTAGTGGAAAAAGAGGAAAGGGTTTACTAACTTTTTTAGGAAGTAAGTGATAAGTAAGATACGGTCCACACTGAGACATTTTAATAAAACACTAAAATACAAATAATTTCAAGAATCAATTAGATTAAAGCACAAAGACAAAAAGCACTCTATATGTGTTATAAACTCTGCTGGACATTTTTCAAGATGAAGAATCAGAGGAAGAAGAATTATGCCAAAGAAACAACCCAACGATAAGTATATAAATGTAGCCTAATAAAATTTTTTTAATTATAAAAAAGAGAAATATATCACATTTTCAGCATAGAAATACAAGAATCTAAAGCTTTTGCGGGAGATTATTAAACCCATGCTGAACATTATCAGTTTAAGTTCCCTTGAGGTCGATCATGAATGAGCTGTGAATCTACTTTTAAAATCGATGTGCTTTGGTCCTTGCAGGCCAGGGACCGGAAGGTGGTTGGAGATCTGGATGGTGCCCGACATTACGGCTCAACTGCCCGCTGTCTCAACATCACGGCCACTGTCCTGGTTTCCATCATGATCTTGATTTCCATTATTATATTGACCGTCTTTATTATAGTGGCACATTACCACTAAATTTCAGTAGTGTTAAATGAGTGACCTGTTGGTGTTGCTTGGTGATCCTTGTGTTTGTCTGTTTTATGCTCATGGCACAATTTGTAACTTGTTATACCTGTTTAGTACAATCCCCAAGCAAAACAGATTCACATTTTATTGGTGTTCCAAAAGTCTTAAATGGAACTACTTCTCAACTGCAATCAAGTTTTAATATCAGACTTTTCCTGTATGTGAGACTTGTGTCTTAGCAATTGTTTCAGCCGCACAGTTTCATTTGTCAATAAATGAAAGTTTAAATTTTACGTTGCCTAACTTTTCTGAAATGTGCTTGTGAGTTTTTAGGGGTGAAAACAATTATAGTGCTACCATGTACTGTTTATATATTTTTATTGAGAACAGACTTTTTTATTTTAATGTAAAGTTTGATCAAATGGCAGCACAATAGATGTAACCTATGAGTGAGTTTGTGTGCTTGTCTGCAGGGCTTCATCTGTTAAGTGCTTGTATTAGCCGAGTAGGGGCATGGCAATGAGTTTATTAACTTGTGTTTTCTAAACCACTGGGCAACTTCTGGCTTGAAGGCTTTTGCATCTACCCTTCTATAATTTCCTAGTTTTCTAGGCGTAGTTTTCACACTGATTTCCACTCATCTGTGTTTTAGGATCTTTGATCCAGCCATAGGTCACCCCTAGGAGAACGAGAGACCTGATTTCTACATGTCCTTTTAATGGCGAAGTCACTGTGGCTTTATGTGATTACGTCACACTTAGTTCAACATTAATAATGTCTGAAAAGGATGGATACGTCTGATACGTTGTTTTATCAATTCACGCAATGAATAGTCATTAGTTGAGCATTACTTAAGTACCTCAATTGTACCCTTATTATAAAGTGTTACCAATGGCGTGTCTTAAATAACAATATCACATTACTATGTCTTTACCATTCTCATATCAAATGATTAATAATCAATAAAACTTCAGGTTACATAGCATTGTTAAAATAATTACAAGGGTATAATTGTAGCTAACCTTTAAACCGTAAGAAATGTGATCACGTTGCAGCTGTTACCTCGCCAGCATCCGTTCCAGATGCCGTTTTGGGAGTTTTCAGGTTCTGCAATGAATACACACAAATAATTTCTACATTTACAAGATTACATTTAATAGTTATGCATCTCCTTAGTCGTTTGCAAGTTTAGAATCTCAGGAATCCATCCATATAAACCAAGATAGAACCACACTGCTCTCTGCTTAGCTTTTATTTTTTCTTGAGATTTTCCAACTTCTTGGAGACCTCTTGGGAAGTGACTTGGCCCTAAGGCCAAATTATTTGATCAATGTCCTATATCATAATAAATTTAAATAGATTTATTGTCATTTACCAGATGTTCCACACTAGTACAATGAAATAGTATTTACCTGGGATTACTAGACACAACAGAAACACATGATTTTTTCCAAAACCAAAATCACACATGAAAAAAAGATTAAAAGAAACACATTACAACACATGCGCAACATCCCATACCGTCTGCTACATTATAGCAGATATTGTGAGACCTAGTGTGTGTGAGGTTTTAGCAGACTGTAATGTGAATATGAATAAATGTTATATCACAATGACCTTTTCTCAATTTCATTTCATCAAGACTATGGAAACCGGGTTCAGGCCCTTCTGGACAAAAACAATGGGAAGGCCCAGAAGTGAAACATTGAAAAGTCTCCTTCTAGTGTTAAGTTATTTTACTATTTCTCACAGAGGTACCATTGTGGTCAGTCCACCCATCCTACCACCTCTTTTGTCCAGAGTTGCCATAAAAAGTGTTGCAGATATTCATGGTCCACAGAGAATGAATCCTTGATCCTTGACATTTGACTTAGACATTTCTTGTCAATGTACACTGTGTACAATGATTCTGTCAATGTGACTATGTGGGCTTCTAAATTGCTAGCACCTTTATTTGACACTGTAACAGCGCATTCTGCTTCACACGGACCACGCCCTCAGGTTTTACTCAAATAAACCATGTCACACATTGTTCTGACTTCATCAGGTGTCAAGGCTCAACAACCAGAATAAAGCATCATCACCAATGAATAGCAGAGGTAGCTACTTAGTGAACTCTGTATAGCCTCATTTCCCATTAGGAACAATGGGAAACAACAAGAACTGATGCTCAGATGTAGTCTGGATTGCCATAACAACATTATTGGTATGTTAATTCACAGCAGAAATTGGACCAATTGTTTGCAAGTCTCACTTAAACTGAGCTGAACGCCCACTGTGACCGATGAGATTAAAGCAGGTTTGCATCTTCATGGATCTTTTAACATAGTATGTGGAGTGGAACTGAAATGTAATTGAACAGATTGACTATAACCATTTTATTGCAATGTGAAGTTTGTTCAAATGTCAGAAAAACAGATTTAATGTGACATTAGTGGGTTTCCTGTTTCTCACGATGTATCCCACTACATAATCACCCTTAGAAAAACAAGACTAAGACTTTGTCTGAAGTCCATGCTAATTCAATACACAATCTAAACTTGACAGTAAACTGCTTTGGCAGTAAGAACACAAAAATATCAACACAGGAAATAACACTAAATCACACTACACAATTGGAAAGCTACTGCTACTACAATTTCACATAGAAAACTAAAAATAAGTATTAAATCTGAGAAAAAAATGTTTTGGTGTCAGTATTATTTTTTTGAGCTATGTTGAGCTTGTTGTGTACATAGAGGAACTGCTAGCAAGACTTTATTTTCTAAAGTTACCACAACAGATAATCAAAAAATACCTTTTTTTCACAACTAAAGTACATTTGACATTGACTGAGTACAACAAAAATATGTAGAAAGGCATGTTTCGCATCGAAACACATTATGTTCACACAAAGTACATGCAGAATTTGTAAGATTTTTCTCTCTATTTTTAAAACTATCTTTTACTATCACTATGCTCATTGTTCATAATTGATTATCGCTGAAACATTTCCGGTAACATTATAGCTATGACCTTCATAGAAAGTGTTACCCCATTTCCTTACCATAATATACATGAATGTATTGTTGTTTTATTTGCCTTTCATGTTAAGATTCAAAACTTTAGTATCACCACCCTAAGACGTGAGATTTTTACTATATGTGATCTTAGTGGGATTCAAACCCCCAACCTTAGTCCTAGTAGCTTAGTGCTCTAACAAACAGAGTCACAAAGGACCACTGTAAAGATTACATTTTATACAATACAATACTGTAAAATACACTACATGATTACCATCCATAACTATTGTTATAGTATTTGTTGCATTTGATTAGACAAAACCTGTATGTTGCAATACTGTAAAATACAGTATACACTTCATTACATATAGGATAGATATTATGGAAATCATAGATGATGGATGTAAATATCTTTTACAGTACTGAAGCACACTATGTTCTGCACTTGTGATTTGAAACATGTATCTTGCATGGTTTGTTATTGGATTCACTGGACTTTAAAAGGACTAAACTGAAAAGATATCATTATGTTGTGTTTTGGTGATTAAACCATATTTTCTCATGACATTTAACGAGAAACTTAAATTTTTAATCAATGGTTGTGTGGTGAACGATGTTAACAATCCAAATAATTGCACAGTAGCAAGTTTTGTCTGTGTTACAAGTGTGATGAGTTTGGAGTTTTGTATGAAGAGCTGTGAAATTTTACCACACAGTTGCGATAATAGTACCACAACGATCAACAAAAACTGTATTCCAACACAACAAACTCCTGTCTGCAACTCTGAGTCACGTTTCCATCGTCATCCTTCTGCAACAACTTGCCTCTCACAATATTTCAGAGCAAGAATTGTCCTTGAGTGAGACTTCTGTATCTGTCTCCCGCGACATCCCCTCCCTCAACCTGTACGCTTCAGCACCCTGTTCCCCTTCGAGGGAACTGCGAAACTACTCCAATCCTATTGGCATTGCTCGAACGATAGCGTGGGATGGCGTAACTGGAGGCATATAAAGCAAGCCAGCACACAGGACAAACCAGCATTTTTCTATTCAGCAGGTGCTCTGATATGTTTGATGGTCGAAAGCTCCACGAACAACCACAAAGTTTGTCCTACCTGGAAGTTTTGCAGAGGAGATCATGGCTGGTGAGCAGTTCCAGAAGTGTGTCTTTCCATGCCCGCGCTACATCACGGCTGGGGACACTCATGAACTGTGTGTGTCTTGTCTGGGGATGCCGCATGCCGCAGGCCCTGCCCCTGAGGGTGCTGAGGTTTCGTGCGGCCCTTTTTTCTGAAGACGGCCGGATGCGCTCTCCCCGTGGCTCGGGTCCTGCGGTCACTGAGGTGGCGCGGCGGCTTCAGTCATGGGGCTCGCAGCGCGATATCTCCGTGGACATCGGGACTGCCAAGGCTTTTTCCTCCCCTCTTCCCTGCAGCTGTCCGATTTTGAGGAATTGGATGTGCTCAGCATTGTGGAGGTGGAGGACTTCCGGGAGCCGGGCCGACGTCATCAGTTGGCGCCCAGCTACGATGAACTCTTGGAGGTGGTGACGTGGGCGGTTGCCAAACACAATATCAATTGGCCGCAGGCTGTGCAGGAAACGCTCATCAAGTTTACTCCCAGCACCGCGTCCGTGCTGGTGCCGAGCGGGCCCTTTTCAGCACGCCTGGCTACTCCCCCGCTCTTGGATTAAAGAAACGTTGCGGGGGTTAAGGGATTCGGCTATGGGACGATGCCCCGGGTTGAGGATGCTTTGGCCAGCTGTCTCTCACCCAGTGTCGTCCCTTAAGGAGCCGACGCTGCCCACCCAGGCATGTCGGATTACGTCTGCTCTGGTGGGCAAGGCTTACATGGTGGCGGGCCGGGCTGGCGCAAGCCTGCACACAATGGCTGTTCTGCAGGCGTACCAGGCCGACCTGTTGAAGGACATGGACCAAGGGGGAGGACCCTCTGATGAGGATGTTGCCGAGCTCCGCAGAGCTACGGATCTGAGCTACGGGCCCGCGCCATTGGCTTCTCCATGTCAGCGCTGGTGGCCACGGAGCGGCACCTGTGGCTCAACTTTTCAGGCATCCAGGAGAAGGAGAAGTCCGTCCTACTTGATGCACCTGTCTCGACCTCTGGCCTGTTCGGCGAGGCGGTGAACACTGTCGTCAACAGGTTCCAGCGTGTCAGAATGCAAGGAGAGGCGTTCCAGCAATATCTCCCTCGCCGGTCTGGGTCCAGGACGGCGACGGCTGCAGAGAGGCGGTCTCAGCCTTCGACCAGCTCCTACCACCAGATGCAGAGGCGGAGTGTCGCTTCTCGGGGTCCCCCTCAGCAAACCTGGGACTCGAGGCGGCACTCGAAACGGATCTGAGGACCGTTATTCAGTCTCGCTGGGGTCGGGGGAAGAGGTCCTGAGGCTCCCGCCCTTCCCCCTTTCCTATCCCACTGTTTCTCACAGGAAGTTCCTGAGGTTCGCCTTTGGGGGCGCGGCATACCATACCACTCTCCCCTCGCACATTCACCAAGTGTATGGATGCAGCTCTGGCCCCGCTGCGGCTCCAGGGCATCCGCATGCTGAAATACATCGACGACTGGCTCGTTCTGGCCAGGTCTCGGGAGTTGGCTGTTCGGCATCAAGATGTCGTCCTTGGCCACCTTCAGCATTTGGGGCTGCGGCTCAACGCGAAGAAGAGCGTGCTGACACTCACCCAACGGACTACGTTCCTAGGGGTGGTACGTCGATGTGAGCCCAACTATCTCCTGCATGCGTCGAGTCCATTTTGTCCACGGTAACCGGGGTGAAGCTAGGCCGCACCATCACAGCGAAACACTTTCAGAGGGTGTTGGGTCTCATGGCAGCTGCATCCAGCATAGTACCTTCTGGCCTGCTACATATGAGAGCCCTGCAGTGGTGGTTGAAGACCAAAGGGTCTCCCCGAGGGGGAACCCGTTCCTTCTGATAAGGGTTACGAGCGGGTGCCTTTGTTCCCTGTCTGTATGAAAGAAACCTTGGTTCTTGTCCCAGGGTCCCAAGTTGGGGGCACCATGTCGCCGGACAATTATTTCGACAGACGCCTCCCTCACGGGGTGTCAGGAGCGTCATTTCTCGTGGCACATAAATTGCCTGGAAATGTTGGCGGTGTTCCGCGCTCTGCGGAGCTTTCTGCCCGACCTCCGATGTTGCCACGTCCTCGTCAGGACCGACAATACGGCAGTGGTGGCCTATTTGAATCACCAGGGGGGCCAGAGGCTGCATCTGTATGTGTTTCTGTATATGGCTGCATCTGAATGTGTTTCCCCCAGTCGCTCTGCTCCCGGGGTTCTGGAGCGAGTCCGTCAGGACGGTGTCAGCCTACTGTTATTAGCCCCGTTTTGGCCGGCCCGAGTGTGGTTCTCGGACTGAGGAGGGACCTGCTGTCTCAGGCGGAGGGCCGGGTCTTTCACCCTTGCTCCGCCCTGTGGAGGCTGTGGGTCTGGCCCCTGAGAGGGCACAGTTCCTTGAGGCGGGCCTGACGGCAGGAGCGGTCGAGACTCTGCTCAGCTCCAGAGCTCCATCCACGAGGAGGACGTACGGCCTGAAGTGGAACGTGTTTTACACCTGGTGTAGAGAACGGGTGGTGAACCCAGTTACCTGCCCAGTAATTGCGGTACTGGAGTTCCTCCAGCACCGTTTCTTTGCTGGCCTTTCCCCATCCACGCTCAAGCTGTACGTGGCTGCTATTACGGCTCTCTGAGGGAGGGGTCCTTGGGGAGGCTCCCGCTGGTCGTGAGCTTCCTCTGTGGAGCCCGGAGGATGAGACCCGTGACTCGCTCCAGGATTCCCACCTGGTGGTTCTCAAAGTAATGGCGGAGGCCCCCTTCGAACCCCTGGAGTCGGCTGAGGCCAAGCACCTGACCCTTAAGATGGCCTTTCACCTAGCTATCACCTCTCTGAGGAGGGTGGGGGACCTCCATTTCTCCCGTGGAAGGTCAAGGCTGTCTTGCACCCCTGTCCGGACTACGTCCCCAAGGTACTGTCCAGTATGGCGGGGTCTACGGTGTTGCAGGCGTTTCATCCCCCACCTCATGTGACAGCAGAGGACGGGAGACTTCATCTGCTCTGCCCTGCCAGGGCACTGAGTATTTACACTCTGAGGTCCTCCTGGTGGAGGAAAGCAGACCAGTTGCTAGTGTGTTTTGGGTCCCCCAAGGCTGGGCTCCCCGCTTCTAAACACACTATCAGCAACTGGATAGTTCAGGCTATTTCCCTGGCCTATCAGGTGCGCGGTTTGCCTTCACCTATGGCCGTGAGGGCCCACTCTACTAGAGGCATGGCGGCCTCTAGGGCCCTCCTCTCAGGGGCTTCTCTTCGGAATGTGTGTGAGACAGCTGGCTGGGCCACTCCGCACACGTTCATCAGATTTTACATTCTGGACCTTCCTTCTTCCGCACCTTAGCGCTCTCCTCTTAGACGTGCCTACAGGTCACTGCACGCTGGGGGAGGCGGAGGCTTTTTGACGTGGAATAGTGGGTATCTCGTTCACATAGTGTCGTCACTGACGCAGTTCGAGTTCCCTCGAAGGGGAACGAGACACTGCGTTGGTCCGCCACGCCTTGCCCCGCCTGGAGCGCCTTGCTTCATAGCAAAGAGCTGGTTTGTCCTGTGTGCCGGCGTGCTTTATATGCCTCCAGTTACGCCGTCCCACGCTATCGTTCGAGCAATGCCAATAGGATTGGAGTAGTTTTATTCATAATTCAGCCCTGCCACGCCTAGAGGCGTTCCCATAGTGTCGTCACCGACGCAGTGTCTTGTTTTTCAAACTTCAAACCCATTTATGTTGATGATCTAGCTCATCTTAATTACATTTAATCAGGCACCGCCATCTACTGCAGTTTTATCAAGTGTAACACACAAAGCAACACAAATCGGACACATTAAATATCAAAATCAATATTTTTCCCATATTATTCTGTTTTTAAACGGATTTTTATGTTTTATTTTAAAACGGAACATCCCCCCCCCCCAAAGAAATGACTGTTTTTTTTTGTTTTTTTTTTGAAACGAGTCAGCACCAAAGCTTTGCTGGTTCCCTCTTTCCAAATGAATACACACATTTAAAAAAGGTACCCTGTGGAGATTTTGACTGCTAGTAGCACTATATGAAGCAATGTGTTTACAAATGGGTCCCAGTTATGAGGATACACATGTGGGAGAGCATGCTGAAATGCATTCAACACAACTCACAAAACGCTATAGTTTATGTTTCCTTACACAAAGAGAGGAGAATTCTTGTTTCAGTGTTAGTTTGAAGTGGTCAAGAAAGTGGTTTGTATGATAACATATTTATCATTTACAGTTTTTCACAATTGCTTAAACACTATTAGCAGGCTATTGAACTAAAATTTCAAAACCATAACTCCTTTTATCAAAAAGCACACAAAGACAATAGGCTTCACGAATGGACCAATGAGCAAACTCTATGTGCAGGTTGTACTCATGGGAGTTGTAGTGTCGTAGTGTCAAATTGCAATTTGCTTATTTCAGATGCATTTTGAAGAGACTACAATCTTTTAACATGTCAAAGTTGCTAGTGGGAGTGACTGTGTTACCCGCCATGGCTGAAATCCACTTGAATTTGGTGGGTCTGTTATGAGCTTATTTTTGGGTTATGTTTGTGTTGTATTTTTCCCTGTGTGTTTCTGGTTTTACCATTGTTTCATTTGTCTATCTATTTGCCTTAGTTCCATGTTTAAGTGTTTTCCTGATCTGTATACTTCTGTGTTTTATCATTATGGTCTGTGTCCTAGTCCTTAGTCTTATATTTCTATGTTTTAGTGTAGTCTTGTCTCCTGTTTGGTCCTGTCTCTGTCCGTGCCCTGATTTTCCATGTCTTTCCATGTTTTGGTGTTTTACTTTGGTAGATCTGTCCTTGTGTGTTCCTGTGAACTTTACTTCCTGTTTTATTTTGGTAACCCTCTGTACCTGGTGTCCTTGTCTAGCTTTGTTTGATTACCTGATGTATCTCAGCTGTGCAGCCCTCCCTGCTCGTTTACCAGTGTGTATATATTGTCCTCAGTTGTCTTCAGTCTTTGTCACGTCCTTGCATCTAGTGTTCCTGCCTGTTCCTTTGTTTTCCCTGTTCTGGCTTATTCGCTGTGTTTTTGGAACCCCTTTGTGTTTTCTGGATTACCTTTGTTTGGACTTTGCCTTGAGCTCTATGGAAGTTTTGCTGAATAAATCTTTTGTTTGAACTGCATCCTCCTCTTGCCTTGCCATTGTCTGCACTCAGCGCTCCCCGTGACCAGGTCGGTTGGTGTTAATGTCAAGCCTTACATGCATGCACTTCAACTATGTTCTCAGTCACTCCAGCAGTAGCACAACCTGCAGATCACTCCTTGTTTATCCAGTACGTTCTTCTGTTTATTTTTATTTGGTACTAGATTTAGTGTTATTAAAACATTTTGGATAACAGCTTGGTACATTTACATGCAGCACATTGCAATACAAATCCAGTCAATTTATCTGAAGCGTTACAAGGAGCAGGGAACTACAGGAGATGCGTCATTTAAAATAAAGAGGTCATTCTTTGCTACAGACTCAATTCTGACATGACCACCTTTGATTTTATTTGTCAGCTTCTACATTTATGTTGACTGTATGTTTATCTACGTGTAGCACCTGTGTAAAACACTACTTGGCAATAAAGCTCCTTCTGATTAACAATTGTCCTGATGCTGTCTGAAAATGGGCACATTCTTAATTTATTTCTTACTTAATTTTAATTTATTTTGAACATTGTAGAGTTCAAATGGAATGTGACTTTTTTTTTTTTTTGTTGTTGAAGATTTCACCTACACTGATGTTTTGCAGATTAGGATGTTTCTCCTGTTTTGCATCCTTTGCCTGATGCCTCCAAGTGGCTACAGTCAGCTCAGTGGTCCACCTGGTCCACCTGGTATACTTGGTCCACCTGGTCCACCTGGTCGACATGGTCCATCTGGTCCCAAAGGTGAACGTGGATTTACTGGGCCAGCGGGTATGTAATACTCACTATCCAAAGTCCTAGGATCATTCTTTCTGGACAGATTCCTGTCATCTTTTTGTCTGAATTCTTGCACCCCCTATGTCCAAGGCAGTTTCGAGAGAGATTGCAGGATTGTCATTAAAAACAATCTGCAATGATCCTCTGAGGTCAGCTTCCTTGTTCAGTTTCTTTATTTGGCTCACTGTGTCAGCTGTGATGGTCAGACTGTCAACTTCATAAACATTTCAAAATGTACAGGAAGGATTGACATCCCATGCTGGGAAAAATATTCAAAAATGAGGATGATTGGCCAAACTACATTGGGCCAGTCTGTCATCTGCAGTCTCACTCAGGCAACACATATAGGGAAGACTGACATTCAATGGATCCTTTCAGGCTCCCCAGAGGATAAACCTTTTTTGACTTAGGTAACCTTCAGCCCTCTGAGAATAGCAAAAGATGTCTCAATTTTTGGGTTTTCAAGTAGAAAACAAACATTATAGCCTGATGGGGCTACTAGTGAGACGATGGATTTTTAATATTTTTGTCTTTCTCTGCTCTTCTGGGATCATAGGACCTCCTGGATTTCCTGGACCTGCTGTAATCTGTGGACGAGGTTATATATATTCTGGATTTTAAAAAATTACTTTCACCAGCTGGGTAACAACTATTATTTAATAAATTGCAGGATGCAGCAGTAGTACAACTTGCGGGCAAACTTCAGTATCGTCATTGTGGTTAAGTATAGATGGATACACAAAGGGTGGACATCCAAAGAAACACTTGTACAGTGTATCCTAGTTTAGTTACAATAACAATTCTACTTGGTTTTTAAAGCTAGTGTTTTTCCTTGAGGCAGAGTCCAAGAGATTATTTCAACTCTTTGATCCCATAGTTTGTAAATGTAAAGGTAAATGTCACAAATTTCCCTCATAAAGATCAGCCATACGTTTGGGAGGGGATTTCAATGGTAGAAAGAGAAGATGACTAGAAATGTAATCAGGCACATAGGGTCTGATTAAATATGCTATTGAGCTGCATTAAGGGAAATTAATTCAGTATTTCTGACCTATGGAATCAAATCCACCTCTGCTTCTTTTGACCCATTTTCTGTTACAGTTCAATTGTTTAAACACTAACCAGTCTATTGAACTAAAATTTCAAAACCATAACTCTACACACAAATCCCGTCAACACAAACAGTCAAAATTGATAATACATCAATCAGAACCTTCAAAGATGGATAAAAGGGCCAGAGTGGGTTTGTTCAGTTTTGGAACAATGGATCCAGGCATAATTTCAAGTAATGTGTTTAAGCAATCGAGAAACTGTAAATTGGTGCCCTGGGCTACTACAGTTTATCTCAAACACACAATACTATAGTGTCTCTCACACTGGTGAGAAATAACCAGTTTTTTAGTTGTATTGTTAATAAGCAATGTTGCTTGTCTTTCTCCCCCTTTATAAACCTTTTCACATGAACATAACAGACACAACAAATGTAAGCACTTGCACTTTTTTAAAATTCCATAATGTACAGTATAATTCACCATTAAACGCATAAAAAAAATTTAAAAAACATTCTGCCCCAGCATCATATCTTTGGTCTGAGAAAGGCCAGAGAATCTCATCCACCTCTTTTTTTCCTCACCCAACTTCTCCTCCTCCTCTCAGGTGTCCTCTACCTCTTCCTTCACTTCTTTCTGGATCCATTGTTCCAAAGTGGCTGAACTGATTCTGGTCCTTTTATCTATCTAGTGAAGGTTCTGATTGGTGTGTTATCAATTTTGACTGTTTGTGTTTCCACCTGGGTAGTTTGTTGCTACTTGAGCTCTTTTTGATAAATGGAGTTGTCGTTGTGTGTGTGGTGTGTGTGTTTTTTTTTTTTTTTTTTTCAAATTTCACTTCAAAAGCCTGGTTATAGCATTTAAGCAATTGAAAACCTGTAAAAGTAGCCCTTCAAAACAACACTAACAGTTACTTTTTATTGTTGAATAATCTGTCTATATTTTTATATTGTTTGAGCCAATTAATCATTCAATCTGCATTCAGTTTGAGTCACTTAATTCACGGCACATACGCCTACGTGTCTAAAGTGTGCAAAACTATCATTGAGTGTGTTCAGAGAAGGAAAAAAAATAGAGATAACTTTGTGTGTAAGCAGTTGTAAAAAAAAAAAAACTATCTTGACATGTCACGCATTTTTTTTTTTTTTTTTTTTTTTTTTTTGAAACCTCTCACTCAAATAGCAAAACCTCAACTTCAACCTCCAAAATGTCATAAGCTATTTCTCAGCCTTTCACTCAGTTTTCAATTGTATAAAATACTCTTTTCAAAAAACTACACACAATTCTCTAAGACACAAACAGGAAGTGACTTGCTTTCTTTTTCCAAACACAACCAATGAAAATGCTACACTTCTTCACCAGGTCACATACCCACTCCTCACATGCGCAAACACTAACTGCTTAACTGATCACTAACCATGACTGCTTTAGTGTACAGTAGATCTATACATAGGTCAAAGGTCAGATTAAACAATGGATGATGGAACAGTGGATGCCAACAATGGATAGAGAGCAGGGGGAGTAGGAGGGAGAGGCGGAAGACGACGAGGACAAGTTCAAGGAGGAAGAGTTGGAGGAAGAGGAGGGCAAAGAAGAGAAGGAGAGCCATTACTGATGAGATCAGCGTCACACTTACTGATCATGTGATCAACCACAGGTTGACAATGAGAACAGCTGGACTGGAAAGCCCAACTTCCTGCCTGTACATTAGCATCCAACAGGTTTCAGCAATCTAATGGTTATTTCAGCAGTACAGTATTTTTGGCATAAAAGTAAAAATTATACTTTGGTTTACATATGTTTATGGTTTAATTTTCTTGTATGCTACTGTATACAACACTGCTACTGTTACAGCTGTAATTTCTTGCCAAATATCTTCTGTATCACACTGTACTGGTGTTTATAGTGTACATTTCAGCCCATCTAAGATTACTTTCACTCTATAACATTGTATAGAAATGTACACATAAGCCTATTAAAGACAAGAGCTTTAGATTTAAAACAATGTGTAAATGGTATCCAAGGTGTTTGCCATCTGATGCCAATGCTTATTTTGGGATAGGTTTATGGCATTTTGAATGTTTAATTTTAAAGGACATGAGACATTTTGCATTTTGTGTGTGCAGTTTTGGGAATTGTGTGTAGAGTTTTGAAAAAAGGAGAGAGTTTTGAAAATGTATGTAAGCAGTTGTAAAAAAAAAAAAAGAAAATGTCACAATGTGGACTCCAACTTACTGTCAGTTTGGTAACTAAACTTAATCTGTTTGATCCAGATGTGTTTGGCTCCATTAACCAGGACCTTGAAGCCTTAAAGAACACCCAGCTCTAAGTTAGCAGGCTAAGTATTGTATTCAAGCATTACAAGGGATTGTTAGAGGAAATGAGTGCATATGGATGGAGACTGTATGTATTATAGCTATTTAAGGGACAGTTCTTAGTTAGATTTCTTGTAGGGTAAGCGGAGTGATTCTTGGCATCGTTAATCTTAATGTCTTTACTCCATCCTGAAATGTTTTTCCAAAATGTTTATCTTGAAAAGCAGAGTCAAATGAACATATTTCACTTGTGTATGAAGCAAAAAGAAAGTCTGATATTTTAGTGTCAGAGGAAAAACAAACATGTAAAACAAAGTGTGTTTTGTCAAAGACTTCTCAACAGAGTTTGAGCCAGATGGCCAAGACGACAACACAAATTAGTTGGATGTAGAATTAATTCATTTATTCCTTGTTTGTTGTTTTTTTTTTTTTTTCTTCAGCTACAAACTATGTTTTTTTCCGGAGGGTTGGTCAGAAATACTTTGTGTCTAATAAGGAGAGAGGCTCTTTCTCTGGGGCCACAGAGTTCTGCTCCCAACGAGGCTTGGAGCTGGCTTTGCCCCAGAACGAGGAGGAGAACAGAGTACTGACTCAAGTGTTTGGGGATGTTGACAAAATGGCCTGGATCAACGTCAACAATAAAAAAGCAGAGGGGAATTTTGCAACAGATCTGAAAAATCGACCTCTGACCTTTACCAAATGGGGAGAAGGGCAGCCAGACAAATCCATCCAGGACACAGGCTGCACCATGCTGTCAGAAAATGGTGTTTGGCGAGTGACACACGAATGCTCCTTAAATGCTTACATCATTTGTCAGATATAGAAGGTTCTTATATCATTGCTCTTACTTCCACATGTAACACTCCCTAAATCATCATCATCAGCATGACATTATTACTGATGCAAAGACCTCTTCCTTTATGAAAAAGTATCAAAGTACATAATTAAAGGATATTATAAGAACAAGACAGGGTTCGAGACTATTTTCACTGGGAGCACTGTAGCCCCTAACTGAAAAGTTTAGGGAAACAGGCAGAAATTTTAGGGGCGCGAAACTTAAATTGACCTGTAACGCAATATTTCACATTTTCCCCATTTTAACTGTATTATTAATAAATGCTTTGGCAATAAATACAGAATACTGTTTTATTTTAGTTCAGTCCCATTTTAATTGAATGTTGCTTAACAAATGCACATACTGGAAGTGGCATTTGTGCATCTGTATCAGCATATTTTATGTGCTGTGCTGTCCCAGTTGCCTCAGCAAACTTGGTTGTCCCCCGCACATCTAATGAAGTAGATATGGTGTTGGTCTTGGTTATGTATACTCCCTCAATCAGGGCTGGACTGACACAATAATTCAGGCTGGGAATTTGATTCCATCCAAGGCCACCCTGTTCACGCAAACCACCATACCACTAATTTGGTTGACTAACCTATTTATTGATGTAACGGGTACCAAACTAGGCACAGAAATTTATCCAAGCTGTGCTGACCTGTTAAACCCCGGTTGCCCCGGCCTTTCTGTGTGGAGTTTACATGTTCTCCTTGCGTGGGTTTCCTCCAGGTGCTCCTCTTTCCCCCAACACCAAAAAAAACATGTTTGGTTCTCCTATCAGTGGGTATCTCGTTCCCATAGTGTCGTCACTGACGCAGTTCGAGTTCCCTCGAAGGGGAACGAGACACTGCGTTGGTCCGCCACGCCTTGCCCCGCCTGGAGCGCCTTGCTTCATAGCAAAGAGCTGGTTTGTCCTGTGTGCCGGCGTGCTTTATATGCCTCCAGTTACGCCGTCCCACGCTATCGTTCGAGCAATGCCAATAGGATTGGAGTAGTTTCATTCATAATTCAGCCCTGCCACGCCTAGAGGCGTTCCCATAGTGTCGTCACCAACGCAGTGTCTTGTTTTTCAAACTACAAACCCACTTATGTTGATGATCTAGCTCATCTTAATTACATTTAATCAGGCACCGCCATCGCCCAAGTGTATCTACTGCAGTTTTATCAAGTGTAACACACAAAGCAACACAAATCGGACACATTAAATATCAAAATCAATATTTTTCCCATATTATTCTGTTTTAAACAGATTTTTATGTTTTATTTTAAAACGGAACACCCCCCCCCCCCAAAGAAACGACTGTTTTTTTTTCGATTCGGTTTTGAAATGAAATAATCAAAGAACGAACCGGACACCACGTGTCTTCCATAGGTTTAAAACAAATTGACACAGACCTCTTCATTCTTGAATTCAAAAAGCAATAATGGTTTTTCATGTTTTGATTCTGACAACAAAAACGGTTATTTAGGTTTTTGTTTCAAAATAACAGACTAATTTATTTTTGTTTTTGAATTACAAATGAATAACCAATCCAATGATACTCAGACTGCTTAGGACATCTAGGACTATCCTACTGGCTGTTCCAAGAGTTACAACAAAACACAGTGCAGCGGCATTCTGTGTTCATGCAAAATACTGTCCTGGAATAACATCTTAGTTAATATCAACATATAAACCGAAAAAGTTATTTTACACCGCCTACTCCAACATGTAACGTCTGAAAACCTTACATCTTAATTTACAGCCTTAACTTATTGTTCTTAATTTAATGAAATGGTGCATCTAAACGTGAGGGCATTTGGTGTGTTAGTACTAGTTTACGCTTACACTTTACACTAGTTTTCATCTTTTACCTTTGCTGTATTTTTGTACCCCATAAAGCAAATTGGCCTAGTGTATGAAATTTGCTAAACAAATAAAGTTGCCTTGCTTTTTGATGGACAGAATGTGCAAACTCTTCAGGACATTTTTAAGAAAAAAAAGTCATGTACTAGATTTGCCAAAACAACAGCCAACACAAGTATGTTTTAGCATTTACCTCATTGGCTTTCAGTGGAAAAAACAGGTCTGTGCTAACCACAAAAAACTTCAAAAGGAAATTAACACTTAGTGACACAATTTCCTGACTCCAAACCACAGTTAAACTGACAGCGATGAATCCTGTAGATTACTCGCCTGAGGTTGTTCCATTGAAGGGGAGGTTTGATGGGCTCCATGGATAGCCTGGAGGAACTACAGTGGTTTACTGAACCACTATAGTTCCTCCAGGAACATCAGTACTACAAACATCACTACTGAGCCCCCCAGAGCCACATCATCTGGTCCCTCTGCTGCTTTGCCTACTCAAACCCATGCTGCCTCGGACTTGTAGCTCTCATCTTCTCTGTCAAGGCGAGATTATGTGGAACAGTTCTGAATTGCTGGTTAAGTAGATCAGTCATGTGCAAATCTTCTCTTATTGCCTGTTAAATAAAATTTAACAAAAGAGTTTTAGAAAAATCTTGTATCATTATTATGTGAGGGTGGGGAATCAAAAGCTTTTGCAGGAGATTATGAGATCTAGCCTATGCTCAACACTAGGATCTGAAGTCCCCTTGAGGTTGAGCATAACTATAAATCTACTTTTAAAATCAGTGTGCTTTGGTCCTTTCAGGCCAGGAACCTGAACGTGGCTGAAACTCGGGATGGTTCTCAACACTACGGCTCCACTGCCCTCTGCCTCAACATCTGGGCCACAATCCTGGTTTCCATCATGATCTTTATTTCCATTATTATAATCATAGTGGTGGCCGAACAGGCAAAAGCAGCACACAGATACAGTGGGTACGGAAAGTATTCAGACCCCTTTAAATTTTTCACTCTTTGTTTCATTGCAGCCATTTTCCAAAAATCAAAAAAGTTCATTTTATTTCTCAGTAATGTACACTCAGCACCCCATCTTGACAGAAAAAAAACAGAAATGTAGAAATTTTTGCAAATTTATTAAAAAGAAAAACTGAAATATCACATGGTCATAAGTATTCAGACCCTTTGCCGTGACACTCATATTTAACTCAGGTGCTGTCTATTTCTTCTGATCATCCTTGAGATGGTTCTACACCTTCATTTGAGTCCAACTGTGTTTGATTATACTGATTGGACTTGATTAGGAAAGCCACACACCTGTCTATATAAGACCTTACAGCTCACAGTGCATGTCAGAGCAAATGAGAATCATGAGGTCAAAGGAACTGCCTGAAGAGCTCAGAGACAGAATTGTGGCAAGGCACAGATCTGGCCAAGGTTACAAAAAATTTCTGCTGCACTTAAGGTTCCTAAGAGCACAGTGGCCTCCATAATCCTCAAATGGAAGACGTTTGGGACGACCAGAACCCTTCCTAGAGCTGGCCGTCCGGCCAAACTGAGCTATCGGGGAGAAGAGCCTTGGTGAGAGAGGTAAAGAAGAACCCAAAGGTCACTGTGGCTGAGCTCCAGAGATGCAGTCGGGAGATGGAGAAAGTTGTAGTAAGTCAACCATCACTGCAGCAATCCACCAGTCGGGGCTTTATGGCAGAGTGGCCCGACGGAAGCCTCTCCTCAGTGCAAGACACATGAAAGCCCGCATGGAGTTTGCTAAAAACACCTGAAGGACTCCAAGATGGTGATAAATAAGATCCTCTGGTCTGATGAGACCAAGATAGAACTTTTTGGCCTTAATTCTAAGCGGTATGTGTGGAGAAAACCAGACACTGCTCATCACCTGTCCAATACAGTCTCAACAGTGAAGCATGGTGGTGGCAGCATCATGCTGTGGGGGTGTTTTTCAGCTGCAGGGACAGGACGACTGGTTGCAATTGAGGGAAAGATGAATGCGGCCAAGTACAGGGATCCTGGACGAAAACCTTTTCCAGAGTGCTCTGGACCTCAGACTGGGCCGAAGGTTTACCTTCCAACAAGACAATGACCCTAAGCGCACCGCTAAAATAACGAAGGAGTGGCTTCACAACAACTCCGTGGCGGTTCTTGAATGGCCCAGCCAGAGCCCTGACTTAAACCCAATTGAGCATCTCTGGAGAGACCTGAAAATGGCTGTCCACCAACGTTTACCATCCAACCTGACAGAACTGGAGAGGATCTGCAAGGAGGAATGGCAGAGGATACCCAAATCCAGATGTGAAAAACTCGTTGCATCTTTCCCAAAACGACTCATGGCTGTATTAGATCAAAAGGGTGCTTCTACTAAATACTGAGCAAAGGGTCTGAATACTTATGACCATGTGATATTTCAGTTTTTCTTTTTTAATAAATTTGCAAAAATTTCTACATTTCTGTTTTTTTTCTGTCAAGATGGGGTGCTGAGTGTACATTACTGAGAAATAAAATGAACTTTTTTGATTTTTGGAAAATGGCTGCAATGAAACAAAGAGTGAAAAATTTAAAGGGGTCTGAATACTTTCTGTACCCACTGTATATCACCCATTCAGACACAATTTAAATTTTTTTATTCTAGACTTTGTTATCAAATTCAGATTTCCTTCTCTTGTCTGTGTGGGTGCTCTCCGGGTGCTCCGCCTTCCTCCCACCATTCAAAAACATGTGGACTAGGTTGATTGGTGACCCTAAATTGTCCTTCGGTGTGAGTGTGAACGTGAGTGGTTGTTCGTCTATGTGTGGCCCTGTGATGGACTGGCGACCTGTCCAGGGTGTATGAATCTGATGATTTGTAATTAAATTCTGTATCATCACTAGACAATACAGTAAATGTACTCTTAGGGTCCCTTTCTTGAAATACACTAATGTCCTACCTCCAGATATAAGCCAATATCCCTTATTAAACACCACAGAAAGAGATGTAGAAATAGAAAAAAACATTTTGACCTATTCTTCTCTCAGCTGTTTGTAGTACAATGATGTTTACTCAATATAAGGAAAACATCCGAAATATGTTTTAGCCTACATATTCTGATCTAAAAATTGTTGAATTAATAATTAAAAAATGAAACGAGTCAGCACCAAAGCTTTGCTGGTTCCCTCTTTCCAATGAATACACACATTTAAAAAAGGTACCCTGTGGAGATTTTGACTGCTAGTAGCACTATATGAAGCAATGTGTTTACAAATGGGTCCCAGTTATGAGGATACACATGTGGGAGAGCATGCTGAAATGCATTCAACACAACTCACAAAACGCTATAGTTTATGTTTCCTTACACAAAGAGAGGAGAATTCTTGTTTCAGTGTTAATTTGAAGTGGTCAAGAAAGTGGTTTGTATGATAACATATTTATCATTTACAGTTTTTCACAATTGCTTAAACACTATTAGCAGGCTTTGAACTAAAATTTCAAAACCATAACTCCTTTTATCAAAAAGCACACAAAGACAATAGGCTTCACGAATGGACCAATGAGCAAACTCTATGTGCAGGTTGTACTCATGGGAGTTGTAGTGTCGTAGTGTCAATTGCAATTTGCTTATTTCAGATGCATTTTGAAGAGACTACAATCTTTTAACATGTCAAAGTTGCTAGTGGGAGTGACTGTGTTACCCGCCATGGCTGAAATCCACCTGAATTTGGTGGGTCTGTTATGAGCTTATTTTTGGGTTATGTTTGTGTTGTATTTTTCCCTGTGTGTTTCTGGTTTTACCATTGTTTCATTTGTCTATCTATTTGCCTTAGTTCCATGTTTAAGTGTTTTCCTGATCTGTATACTTCTGTGTTTTATCATTATGGTCTGTGTCCTAGTCCTTAGTCTTATATTTCCATGTTTTAGTGTAGTCTTGTCTCCTGTTTGGTCCTGTCTCTGTCCGTGCCCTGATTTTCCATGTTTTGGTGTTTTACTTTGGTAGATCTGTCCTTGTGTGTTCCTGTGAACTTTACTTCCTGTTTTATTTTGGTAACCCTCTGTACCTGGTGTCCTTGTCTAGCTTTGTTTGATTACCTGATGTATCTCAGCTGTGCAGCCCTCCCTGCTCGTTTACCAGTGTGTATATATTGTCCTCAGTTGTCTTCAGTCTTTGTCACGTCCTTGCATCTAGTGTTCCTGCCTGTTCCTTTGTTCTCCCTGTTCTGGATTATTCGCTGTGTTTTGGAACCCCTTTGTGTTTTCTGGATTACCTTTGTTTGGACTTTGCCTTGAGCTTTATGGAAGTTTTGCTGAATAAATCTTTTGTTTGAACTGCATCCTCCTCTTGCCTTGCCATTGTCTGCACTCAGCGCTCCCCGTGACCAGGTCGGTTGGTGTTAATGTCAAGCCTTACATGCATGCACTTCAACTATGTTCTCAGTCACTCCAGCAGTAGCACAACCTGCAGATCACTCCTTGTTTATCCAGTACGTTCTTCTGTTTATTTTTATTTGGTACTAGACTTAGTGTTATTAAAACATTTTGGATAACAGCTTGGTACATTTGCATGCAGCACATTGCAATACAAATCCAGTCAATTTATCTGAAGCGTTACAAGGAGCAGGGAACTACAGGAGATGCGTCATTTAAAATAAAGAGGTCATTCTTGCTACAGACTCAATTCTGACATGACCACCTTTGATTTTATTTGTCAGCTTCTACATTTATGTTGACTGTATGTTTATCTACGTGTAGCACCTGTGTAAAACACTACTTGGCAATAAAGCTCCTTCTGACTAACAATTGTCCTGATGCTGTCTGAAAATGGGCACATTCTTAACTATTTTGAACATTGTAGAGTTCAAATGGAATGTGACTTTTTTTTTTTTGAAGATTTCACCTACACTGATGTTTTGCAGATTAAGATGTTTCTCCTGTTTTGCATCCTTTGCCTGATGCCTCCAAGTGGCTACAGTCAGCTCAGTGGTCCACCTGGTCCACCTGGTATACCTGGTCCACCTGGTATACCTGGTCCACTGGTCCCAAAGGTGAACGTGGATTTCGTGGGCCAATGGGTATGTAATACTCACTATCCAAAGTCCTAGGATCATTCTTTCTGGACAGATTCCTGTCATCTTTTTGTCTGAATTCTTGCACCCCCTATGTCCAAGGCAGTTTCGAGAGAGATTGCAGGATTGTCACTAAAAACAATCTGCAATGATCCTCTGAGGTCAGCTTCCTTGTTCAGTTTCTTTATTTGGCTCACTGTGTCAGCTGTGATGGTCAGACTGTCAACTTCATAAACATTTCAAAATGTACAGGAAGGATTGCCATCCCATGCTGGGAAAAATATTCAAAATGAGGATGATTGGCCAACTACATTGGGCCAGTCTGTCATCTGCAGTCTCACTCAGGCAACACATATAGGGAAGACTGACATTCAATGGATCCTTTCAGGCTCCCCAGAGGATAAACCTTTTTTGACTTAGGTAACCTTCAGCCCTCTGAGAATAGCAAAAGATGTCTCAATTTTTGGGTTTTCAAGTAGAAAACAAACATTATAGCCTGATGGGGCTACTAGTGAGACGATGGATTTTTAATATTTTGTCTTTCTCTGCTCTTCTGGGATCATAGGACCTCCTGGATTCCTGGACCTGCTGTAATCTGTGGACGAGGTTATATATATTCTAGATTTTAAAAAAATACTTTCACCAGCTGGGTAACAACTGTTATTTAATAAATTGCAGGATGCAGCAGTAGTACAACTTGCGGGCAAACTTCAGTATCGTCATTGTGGTTAAGTATAGATGGATACACAAAGGGTGGACATCCAAAGAAACACTTGTACAGTGTATCCTAGTTTAGTTACAATAACAATTCTACTTGGTTTTTAAAGCTAGTGTTTTTCCTTGAGGCAGAGTCCAAGAGATTATTTCAACTCTTTGATCCCATAGTTTGTAAATGTAAAGGTAAATGTCACAAATTTCCCTCATAAAGATCAGCCATACGTTTGGGAGGGGATTTCAATGGTAGAAAGAGAAGATAACTAGAAATGTAATCAGACACATAGGGTCTGATTAAATATGCTATTGAGCTGCATTAAGGGAAATAATTCAGTATTTCTGACCTATGGAATCAAACTCCACCTCTACTTCTTTGACCCATTTTCTGTTAAACAGTTCAATTGTTTAAACACTAACCAGTCTATTGAACTAAAATGTCAAAACCATAACTCTACACACAAATCCCGTCAACACAAACAGTCAAAATTGATAACATCAATCAGAACCTTCAAAGATGGATAAAAGGGCCAGAGTGGGTTTGTTCAGTTTTGGAACAATGGATCCAGGCATAATTTCAAGTAATGTGTTTAAGCAATCGAGAAACTGTAAATTGGTGCCCTGGGCTACTACAGTTTATCTCAAACACACAATACTATAGTCTCTCACACTGGTGAGAATAACCAGTTTTTTAGTTGTATTGTTAATAAGCAATGTTGCTTGTCTTTCTCCCCCTTTATAAACCTTTTCACATGAACATAACAGACACAACAAATGTAAGCACTTACTTTTTTTAAATTCCATAATGTACAGTATAATTCACCATTAAACACATAAAAAAAAATTTAAAAAACATTCTGCCCCAGCATCATATCTTTGGTCTGAGAAAGGCCAGAGAATCTCATCCACCTCTTTTTTTCCTCACCCAACTTCTCCTCCTCCTCTCAGGTGTCCTCTACCTCTTCCTTCACTTCTTTCTGGATCCATTGTTCCAAAGTGTGCTGATGATTCTGGTCCTTTTATCTATCTAGTGAAGGTTCTGATTGGTGTGTTATCAATTTTGACTGTTTGTGTTTCCACCTGGGTAGTTTGTTGCTACTTGAGCTCTTTTTGATAAATGGAGTTGCCGTTGTGTGTGTGGTGTGTGTGTTTTTTTTTTTTTTTTCAAATTTCACTTCAAAAGCCTGGTTATAGCATTTAAGCAATTGAAAACTGTAAAAGTAGCCCTTCAAAACAACACTAACAGTTACTTTTTATTGTTGAATAATCTGTCTATATTTTATATTGTTTGAGCCAATTAATCATTCAATCTGCATTCAGTTTGAGTCACTTAATTCACGGCACATACGCCTACGTGTCTAAAGTGTGCAAAACTATCATTGAGTGTGTTCAGAGAAGGAAAAAAAAATAGAGATAACTTTGTGTGTAAGCAGTTGTGTGTAAAAAAAAAAAAAAAAAAAAAAAACTATCTTGACATGTCACACAAAAAGTGTGACATGTCAAGATAGTTTTTTTTTTTTTTTTTTTTTTTTTTTTGAAACCTCTCACTCAAATAGCAAAACCTCAACTTCAACCTCCAAAATGTCATAAGCTATTTCTCAGCCTTTCACTCAGTTTTCAATTGCATAAAACTCTCTTCAAAAAACTACACACAATTCTCTAAGACACAAACAGGAAGTGACTTGCTTTCTTTTTCCAAACACACACCAATGAAAATGCTACACTTCTTCACCAGGTCACATACCCACTCCTCACATGCGCAAACACTAACTGCTTAACTGATCACTAACCATGACTGCTTTAGTGTACAGTAGATCTATACATAGGTCAAAGGTCAGATTAAACAATGGATGATGGAACAGTGGATGCCAACAATGGATAGAGAGCAGGGGGAGTAGGAGGAGAGGCGGAAGACGACGAGGACAAGTTCAAGGAGGAAGAGTTGGAGGAAAGGAGGGCAAAGAAGAGAAGGAGAGCCATTACTGATGAGATCAGCGTCACACTTACTGATCATGTGATCAACCACAGGTTGACAATGAGAACAGCTGGACTGGAAAGCCCAACTTCCTGCCTGTACATTAGCATCCAACAGGTTTCAGCAATCTAATGGTATTTCAGCAGTACAGTATTTTTGGCATAAAAGTAAAAATTATACTTTTGGTTTACATATGTTTATGGTTTAATTTTCTTGTATGCTACTGTATACAACACTGCTACTGTTACAGCTGTAATTTCTTGCCAAATATCTTCTGTATCAACACTGTACTGGTGTTTATAGTGTACATTTCAGCCCATCTAAGATTACTTTCACTCTATAACATTGTATAGAAGTGTACACATAAGCCTATTAAAGACAAAAGAGCTTTAGATTTAAACAACAATGTGTAAATGGTATCCAAGGTGTTTGCCATCTGATGCCAATGCTTCATTTTGGGATAGGTTTATGGCATTTTGAATGTTTAATTTTAAAGGACATGAGACATTTTGATTTTGTGTGTGCAGTTTTGGGAATTGTGTGTAGAGTTTTGAAAAAGGAGAGAGTTTTGAAAATGTATGTAAGCA
>NW_024044570.1:13729454-13744454 GCF_014851395.1 Micropterus salmoides
AATAAGGCCTAAATATGTTGAGGCCTAAATATGTTGAATAGGGCCTGAATACGTTAAGGCCTAAATCCTAGATTGATTGTTAGGTTCTTTTTCTATATTTATACACATTATCAATGGTTTGTAAGGCCTAAATCCTAGATTGATTGTTAGGTTCTTTTTCTATATTTATACACATTATCAATGGTACGGCTATTACTACTGAGTATTCTTTTAGTGTGAAGTTTGACTACTGAGTGTTTAACTACTGAGTGTTTAACTACTGAGTGTTTAATGAGTATGTTCAAACTCATATTTTATTCTTATACTCTGTGTGTTTATCACATATTATTCTTATTCTCTGTGAACGTGTGCTTTTTAATGAGCCTACATGAGCAGAGAAGCTGCTCAGGCCGCGCAGGCAAAACCTAGCCAACCGTAACCCACTCATTAGAAGCAAGGCACATGCAGTAAGTCACGTACGCCAGGGCTGAGATCATCGCGAACTGAAGCCAAGAATGAGATCATGACATGTTGTGATTTATGGCACCTGGTACGGCTAGGTACTGCATGAAACCAAGCTCTGTGCTGCCGAAAGTTAACTTGTATGAGACAAAGCACTCTCATGGTTGGCATTGTTGAATCATGTAATTGTTCATTGAATCACGTTATACATGTATGAAATATGTTATTTCTTATTAATTCTTTTAAAAAATACGATTGTAAGTGTTTAAGTTTTAATGGTGTCAAACTATGCCTGTATAACTTTTAAAAAAATACGGTGGGACTGAAGTTGAAACATATTGGTGGATTTCTAATCCAGTAATGTAAAAATATAAAGAGAGATAAATGGTAACAATAATTACATGTAATAATAGTTAAAAAGTGGAAATTGTAACATTAATGAAAGGGTTAATTTGGTAAAACAGTACAAGAAAAAGGCCACTAGATGGCAGTAGAGGACAGGAAATCCACCAAAGGGGAGGAATGGTCAGCGAACACCATAGGTGGAGTTAAGGTGTAACGCCCACCTAGAAGGAGGAGATAAGGAGGAGTTAAGACGTAACGCCCACCTGAAGGGAGGAGACAAGGTGGAGCTTAAGGTGAATATAAGGCGATGTTCGCTGACCACCAACTCGGTTCCATCCTGTGACCTGCAGGGATGTTGCTCGGGTTTATCGGTCCTTTATTGGAATAAACTCTTTTGCACCGACTCTTGACCGTCTCCAGTGAAGTTTTTGACTATGCAGTTTTTTGACTAAAGAAGAAATCTAATAGAGTAATTTTATTGAGTTTATTACGTTGGTTAGGGTAGGGACCAGGTCTTTTACTGGCCCGGCCGGTCCTTATTTCCGACCCGACAATTGGCGAGCCAGCCAGGAGATTGAGTCCAGAGGCCGAGAGTTTCTGACCGGGACGGACAGCCTGTATCTGAGACACGTGGCCACATAGAAAAGGTAAGCAGAATACCTGTTTAACCAAAATTCTGCATTTTAACTGTGTCTGAATACGGGATTTTCCGCCCAGGTGTGAATCTTAAAGTCTCCTCAATCTTGAACCTAGAATAAATTTTGAGTGCTGGAAGCAGTAAATTAAGTATAAAATATTTTACTAAAATATGAAATTTGGATTTTAATGGTGAATTGAAACTAAATAAAGAAAGAAAGTAAACACTGGAGGGGTAGAGTCGGTGCAAATCTAAATGCAGGCAAAATGCAATAGCAGCTAAATTTGCATGTGTGTGTGTGAACCATGGTGCGGAATATGTCTATGTCAAAGTGTGTAAAGCTAGTAGAGTAGATGCGCTTTTTGTGTTTAATTGTTTGCTTTTAAGGGTAAGTAAAATAAGAGTTTTCCAGCCATTATCGTGAATACCGCTGTTTTTAAGAATCGCAACGCTTCGACTTAGTGTCGGGGAGCTTCGATCCAATCAGAACAGGACTGCATAGGCGAAGTGAGCTGATGAAGAGATAAGAATTTAAGCATTTTTGCGGATACCGCCGAATCGGAAAGTTGTAGGGTCACAGCTGAGTGCTGGGCGCTCCGCTTACTGGCTCGGGGCTGCATGGGTAAAAATAGGCTAATAAAATAGTCATCACGTGGCTACCGCGAGCTTATATCGCAGGATTTCAACTGAGTGTTGGGGCTCTTCGATGGTAGGTTCGGACTGAACGGGCGGATGTACTATAGCACGTTACCGCTAGGAGCCTAAATAGGACTGCGGCAGGATAGGAGAATAAAGCGTGCTTAAAGAAGTATTACGCACTCATGTTGAGGAAGTGGATTGAGTAGCGATTTATAAAGACAGATTTTGTGTTGAGGAAGTGAATCATTTCTGTCTAAGCCCTCATGTCGAGGAAGTGAATTGAGAGGCTATATTTATGTGTAAATTGGGCCTGTGTTGAGGAAGTGAATCAGGTCCACCAATTTGGAAATAAACCTAGGCAGTGTAAATTAAGTCTGTGTTGAGGAAGTGAATCAGACTAATTCAGCTGAAAGCCTAGGTAATGTACATAAAAGTCAGAAGCCGGCAGGAGATAGGAGTCAGAAGACGCATGTGCATGTAAATACTGCTGAAATAGAATAGGTAGAGTAAAAAGGGTAAAATATATACTTGAAAATATTTAATCAATGTAAAAGTAAAATTGAGTGTCTGATAGTAGTGAAAGGTGTGTAAAATAAATAATGTCTATATTAATTTGATTGACTAGTGTGAAAAAGTTGTTTAATTTGTAAATATTATTAAAGGCTCCTGAAGCAGCAATACTGATTAAATATTTGTGAAGAAAAGAATACTGATAGCTAAATATCTGTGGAGGAGAGATAAAGTTTATGGAAGAGGGAAATAGCAGTGAAGACGAGCTATTTTTGCCAGAACACTACACACAGGAAGGAGATATAGGAACACAAGGAATAAGAACACATTTTTGGTTGGAACAAACCTGTAAGGATGAGGATGGTGTAGAGCAATGGCAAACTGAACAAGAGATAAATCAGAAATTGTGGCAGTTGACAAAATTCATTAATTTGGCACAAGTGCAGGACGAGTTTCCTGACGTGCCGTGGAAAGAGGTGATACAGGTGGTGGACACCAAAGACACTTGCAATAGTGTTGGAGCGGTTGTGCAATAACCCTAGTGCTACTGTAGCCATACCTTTAGGTCCAGCATTGGGACTGCCCGCAGGGTATGGTATACCAGGGCGCAATAGAGTGACCTCAAATCCACGACTGAGCTTCACAATAGTCCCTAGGAGAGTTAACTGGGAAACAGGCAAATTTGGGTGCATTACAAAAACACCAGCAGGAGACGGAACGGATAGATTAGAATACAATCCCACAAGGGAAAGAATATAAGCCAGGAGTTACAGTAGATAAGATACTGGTAACGATAAAAACTAAAGACACAGACGAGGAACCAGAGATACGTAGAAAGCACATAGTGTAAGACAGGGCTATATGGGGGCAGGAATGGTGAAGGAACAAGGGAACGCAACTCCAATGGGAGTGGTGATAAACAATCACCCAGATCAAAAAGAATTTATTGAAAAATGCATGAAAAAGTGGCATGGGAGAACAAAAGGAAAACTAAAATGGCCTTTACAAGGCACCTTCATGGAAGCATACTGTGATGAAGTGGCAACAAATATAAAACACCATAAGTCCAGAGACACCAGTGAGAAAAGAGAAGGAAAGCGTGCAAGGGAAAGAGAGGTGTTAGGTTGGTTTAAATTCGAAGGGTACCGACACATGCATAAAGATCCACCCCCTAAACCTCCACCAGCAATTAAGAAAGTAATGATAGAACAGGAAGTGAAAACAAACCAGGGACAGCAGAAGGCCACTGCACCTGAGTGGTCAACCAAACCACCACCGCCTTATTCCCCAGATAGTCCTAGAACAGGTGTTTATCCAGTACTAGAGACACTTGAGGGAGAGGAGAGACAAGAAGTAGAGGGAGAGCTGCAGGGAAAGTTTACAATGACCTGACCAAGCAGACTCACAACAAAGAAAAAGACAGAGGATGGACTGCTAATGCTGAAGAAGATCAACAAGACAGAATGACAGCAGAGAAATGGAGAATGGAGAGGGAGAAGAGATGGACTGGTGCCAAAGAGAGCGCACGCCTAACCCTGCAACGCTTCATCTATTGGGCAAGGCATCCCGAGGAACAAAACCTCAAGTTTCTCTAAGCATGAGCGGAGATTCACAAGGAAGAAGAGACAGAGAAAACTACTACCAAGAGGTGAGAAGAGAATTCAAGCCTGAAGTAATGAACAGAGTGGATTACTGGCTAAAGGAAGTAAGTGCTCAGACATCACCAAAGAAAGAAAATGGGAACCAGATGACAGCAGCAGAAGACACACCAGCAGAGATACAGCTGGAGGAGAAGAATATACCCCACTCAAGCTGTCAGATTTGCCAATCACAACAAAGCAACAACAACAGGAAAGGCTGAAAAGACAACAAGAATGGGAACAGGCCACCCCAAGACACGAGAAGAACGCATGAAGGAAATGAAAACACTGGATGAGACCATCCGGAGAGAGGAGGAGGAGCTGCGCAGGCTGGAAGCAGAAGAAAAGAGGCTGCTAGCACAGTGGGACAAAATCCGCAAAGATTCAGACAGAGTACTAACAAGCACTCCACACACAGTGAGAATGGAGCTGAGTGGCATCATGACAACCGAGAGTCCGACACATGCAGAAGCACAAAAAGTGTTGGAGAATGTGGAAACCAGAGTGCATGAAATGACCAATCGACAACTGCAACAGATTAATGGCACTAATGATTATGTAAAAGTGCTAAGGAATGGAAGAAGAATGTACCCACAGTTCCCAAGAAGAAGCGATCACGTGCTACACATTCCTCTGCTAGAAGAAGAAGAGAGGAGGAAGAAGAATATGAGGAGGAAGAGGAGCATCCTCGTGGACTCATGTGCCCACTGATAACAAAGGCTCAAGGACAAACGGCATATGTAGCCTGGGGATTCGCTGACATGGTGGGACTAGCCAGCAGACTGCCAGATCTAACTGAAGGTGCCAATAAGTGGATCACAGCATGGAAGAGAGTACAGCAGGAGTGACACTGGCTTTAGGAGACATCAAAGCCCTATTGATGCATGTCGTGGGGAAACACGCCACGGAAGACATCATGAACGCAGCTAAACTACCTTTGGTAGTGAAAGGAAACATGGCAGATGGCATAGGCTTTAGTGGACATCGGACTAGAGTGTGGGCTGAGCTGAGAAGACTGTATCCGGAGAAAATGGATCCATCCAAACTGGATGGTGAAAGGCTGAAGGACGATGAATGTCCAACTAAGTTCCTGATAACTTTCAGAAGAAGTGGAGAGATGAAACTGGAAGTGCTTGGAACACCAATGACACCACGAAAAGCCTGTTTAAGGTGATGATAAAGAAAACCATGCCTCCAGAGGTCCAGAAGCGACTGGATAATGTGGTTGGGCTCATGAAGATGGAATGGCCATATTCTCTGAACACATTGTACATCATGTGGAGAATTGGAGAAAAGAAAAACAAAGAGAAGAAGAAGCTAACAAAAACTTGGCCACCAAATTGACCCAATTACAACTGAATGAATTAACTAAAGCAAAGAAGGAGAAGAGCAAGACACAAGCTCCAGTGGTGACCGCAGAGTTATCTCAGCCAACTCCTCCTGTAGTTGTGGCACCGCAGGCACCTGCAACGACGCAACCAATGGCACTAGCACAGCCACCACAGGTACCCCCAATGATGACACAAGGAGGTGTGCAACCTGTGCCTCCTCAACAAGGGTACACCACAACAAGGCTACCCGCAGCGGGTTACCCACAACAGAGCTACCAGCAGCGAGGAAACTACCAGCCACAAGGGGGCTATCCACCTCAAGGAAGCGCAGGAGGGTACAACCGATACCAACACAGCAGAGACCCAGAGGTGGCCCAAATAGACGTGGAGGATGGAGAGGCCCAATGGGACCATCACCGATGCGTCGCACACAATCCAATCCACAGCTGAACCAACCACAAGGGGCGTTGAACACTTGCTGGGGATGTGGAGAATCTGGACACCAGCGACGAGACTGCGAAACCCATCCTTGGGAAGGGCCAACGTATGGATGGCAATAGGGGAGCCCAGAGGAGCCTGAGGGGGAATTAATAGGAATAGCCATTTCATCACGACCACAAGAAGAGCCTACCATGACAGTTACAATTTATGATGAGATCACCAATTTATGGTAGACTCTGGAGCCACATACTCATGTATTGGAAAATCCGGCTCAAACCTCCCCCTTTCAGAGTCATCAGTAAAAACAGTAGGCTTCTCTGGGAAAACACAAATAATACTTTTAACACAGCCGGTACCAATGAAGATTGCAGGAAAAACTATTGTGTCACCACTACTATACTCCGACAACACTCCAATGTGCCTGATGGGACGAGATCTACTCTGTCAATTAAAGGCTCAAATAATGTGCACCCCAACCGGATTGCACATAGAGTTTCCAGTAGATTCAAAACCTACAGAGTGGCAGAACACACTGCAGGGATGATGCCCCTAACCAAATTACCAGAAGAACCATACCAAGAAGAAGTAAAAGAAAAATACAGAGTCATGCCCAAGGTATATTGGATTAAACTTCAGCTGCGTTCCCGGCTGCAGCAACTATGGGAAACACAGAATACAAAAGCACATCTAGGAGAAATTGGCAGAAAGCCCCAGTTGCCACTACATTGCACCCTCCATTATGATGAAAGACAGCAACACCAAGATTATGAAACCTTATGGGATGAAGTGATTAACAAGACTCTGCACTATCTGACCGTCCAAAATGTGTACATAGTGATAGTTGATAGGGGACCTCAGGATAAGAAATTACCTCTAGTAATGATGGTAACCAACAGGCACAGAGCATTATTGGATCAAGTACCTCAGGAACTGTGGTCAAGACACAAAACAGATGTAGGACTAGTCAAGTCAGCACAGCCAGTAAAAATAAAACTTAGAAAAGACATCACATTGCCATATCAAAGACAATATCCACTGAAACAGCATGCCTCGGAAGGGATCAGACCTACAATTGAGGGTCTGATGAAGGCAGGGGTCCTGGTCAAAACACAGAGTCCCTGTAACACGCCGATCTTCCCAATTAAAAAGCCACATTCGAACGATTACCGATTGGTTCATGATCTGAGACAAATAAATGCCATTGTAGATGCAGAAGTACCTGTCGTTCCGTACCCACACACCTTGCTCTCTAACATCCACCAAACACACAATGGTACACAGTGATAGATTTGTGTTCAGCATTCTTCAGTGTGCCACTACACCCAGAGTCACAGTACTTGTTTGCTTTCACATTTGACGGTCACCAGATAACTTATAGCCGTCTACCGCAGGGTTTCGTTTCGAGTCCGTCAATCTTCAACAGAGTACTGGCACAAGATTTACAACATCTAGAGGTAGAAAGCACTGTGATTCAATACGTGGACGACATTCTCATATGTAGTTCATCAGAACAACAATGTGAGGAGGATACCATGACGATATTGTCAGCATTGGCCAAAGGAGGGCACAAAGTTAGCAAGGACAAACTTCAATTCTGTCAGACTGAAGTAGAGTATTTAGGTAGAAAACTGAGTGGAGACAAGAGACTGATAGCCAACTCACAGATAGAGGCTATAGCTAAGATACCAAAACCGCAAACAGTAGGACAAATGCTCTCATTTCTAGGCATGGCAGGGTATAGTCGCTCGTGGATTTGCGATTACGCAATAAAAACCGCTCCATTACGAGCTATGATAAGAGCAGCAGGTCAGGCAGTCAAATCAGCCCAGTTATACTGGACTGAGGAAGCCGAAGGGGCCTTCCAGGCACTAAAACAGGATTTGCGTTCTGCTCCAGCACTGGGCAATCCAGACTATTCTAAACCATTCCATCTGTATGTAGCTGAAGATCAGGGTTTGCGAGTGCCGTGCTAATGCAAGACACACCAACAGGTAAACAACCACTGGCATATTACAGTACAAAACTGGATAACATTGAGATGGGACTGCCACCGTGTTATCAGGGATTGGCAGCAGCAGTTTTTGCATTCCAAAAAGCTTCTCCTTGACAATGGGACATCCAGTGATTTTGTATACGTCCCATCAATTGCATGCTCTGCTCACCAGTCCTCGATTTGTTCTAACCCAAGCTAGGAAAACAGGATACGAAGTCATCCTGTCTGCACCGGAACCAACGGTGCAACACAGTGAATCCAGCAACACGTATGGTGCTGCCAGTAGATGGAACACCACATGACTGCATACAGGTAACAGACATTCATGAGAATACGCGAGGATTTGCACAATCAACCAATCCCAGCTGATTTGACATTCTTTGTTGATGGCTCTTGTTTCAGAGACGCCACAGGTAATCATGCAGGATATGCAGTGGTACAGCTAAACAAAGATAATACCTTCACAGATGTTCAAACCACCAGTGTGCCTCAACCATGTTCAGCACAGTTAGCAGAAATCAAGGCTCTAACAGCAGCCTGTAAGCTGGCAAAGGGAAAGCGTTTGAATGTATACACAGACTCAGCTTATGCATATGGGTGTGTCATGTACATGGCAACACTGGAAACAGAGAGGGTTTTGCAGAGCAGATGGAACTCCGGTAATACATGGAGAAGCGTCTCTGCATTATTAGAAGCAATCCATGAACCAACCGCAGTAGCAATTATAAAGTGTCCAGCACATCAAAAAACAGACACTCTGATAGCTCGAGGTAACAACCAGGCAGATGAAGCTGCTAAACGAGCCGCAGTAGGAGAAGTTATGGGTCCAATGGTAGCAGTTGAGGATTGTGAACCACTTACAAATTTGTCACTCTCATTGCAGCACAAGAAGCAGCTGACGTGTATGAGAAGTCCATGTGGCTAAAGAAAGGGGCCAGACAAGTAACTGAGGATGGACCCCAGAAAGGATTATGGAGGGGTCCACATGGCCATTTTGTGCTGCCTATTTGTTTAACACGCTTTGCTATAAGGAACGCTCACGGACCAGACCATTGTTCCAGGGGACAGGTACTTAGGCGCATACAGGCAGTATGGTGGTCACCTTATCTGGCAGCCACCGTAGATAGACATTGAACGAATGTCAGGGTTGCGCTCTTTTTAACACAAGAAAGTCATTCTCAGCCCCTCTGGCTCACATCCAGCGCCAGATGGTCCGTTTAGACATCTTATAATAGACTATGTAGACATGACAGAGAGGGTAAACAGAATGAGGTATATCCTAGTAGTAGTTGACAGATTCAGTAGATGGATTGAAGCAACACCAACCGCCAGCCCGGACTATAAGTCAGTGGCAAAGTTCTTATGCAGGGAAGTTTTTCCACGATTCGGCTTACCAGATAAGATCAGTTCAGAAACGGACCACACTTTGTAGCACAGGTCATAAAACAATGCTCCAAATGTTGGGCATTAAACAAAGATTTGGGTGTGTATATCATCCACAATCACAAGGGACAGTGGAACGAACTAACGGAACTTTGAAAGCAAAACTAGCTAAGATAATAGAGGACAGCAGAGGTAAGCTAAAGTGGATAGATGCTCTTCCGCTAGCACTAATGGCAATGAGATCGCAAACTAACAGAATAACGCATCTAACACCGCATGAAATGTGCACTGGAGGCCAATGCCTGTTCCATACTTGAGAGGTCCATATGAAGGGCCATCTCTTGAACAGTTAGAAAATGAGTTTTCAAGTTATGTCCAGCATTTAACTAGAATCCACAGAACTATCTTCCAACAGGTCAAAGGAGCCACTGAGGAAAGAGACGCTGCCATACCAGAGCGCCAACAAACAATACGCCCTGGTGAGTGGGTGTACGTCAAGGTGTTCAAAAGAAAGTGGAACCAACCCAGACGAGAAGGCCCATTTAAAGTTGTCCTTGCTACACCATCAGCCTTGAAAGTAGAAGGTAAGAACGTTTGTTCCATCTAAACCACTGCTGCAGAGCAAATGAGCCAGAAGGAGCAACTGAGGCAGTCAGAGGAGGAAGGCACACGGGATCCGATGGGGACGGTGACACCGCCCCGCAGGGAGCTAGACGATCCCAGAGCCCAGAGGGAGACAGACAAAGGAGCGAGCCCGCCCTGCAGGGGGAGAGACGATCCGACAGACTGGCCGCCAGACGGACCAGCATTAGACGAACCAGTGACAGCGCAACCAGTAGTGGATCCTTACCTCCAAGAGAAGATGTCACAGATGCAGATAGTACACCCCTTGATTCAGCAACAGTCAGGATCAGATAGAGATATCCATGAATCAGAAGAATCAGGTGACTCAGGTTCAGAAGGAGATAGAACAGAACAAGGAACTGCAGAAACAATCCCAAGACCAACACCAAGCCCAATCACAGAGTCAGGACCAGGGTCAGATTCAGGTTCCAGTACAAGAGCAACCCCAAGGTCATGTACAGGTTCGGGTACATACGCAAGTCCGACAGAAAGCGCCCAGAACAGGACATGAAACAGGATCAGAAGGAGAATCAGGTTCAGAGCGAGACAGTCCCTATGCAAGGACAAAAACAGAACCCGAAGAAACAGACCCAGAAGAGGGACAGACAGAAACTCCAAGACAGGCAACTGGTGATGTGGATAGCAGTGACAGCAGTCCTAGTACTACTAGCATGTCAGATTCCAGATATGATTCCTCAGAAAGAGAACGGTCCCCCGAACAGGGACAGATGATTGAATGTGCACTAGCAGTAGCAACAGTAGCAGTACAGGAAGGTAAATGGCCAAAAAGTGACAAACTAAATTTGACTTATGTAAGAACAACCACGCTAAAAAAGATTCTGACTCAAGGACCAGGAGGTCACATATAGAAAATCAGCCAGCTGATAGACAATGCGAAGCTGAAGGAGTGGTGGCAATAACGGCAAGCTGTAGTCTAACAGGTGTACAGATGAAGTGACAGGAACAACTGTAGATAGGCAACTAGCCCGAAAGCTGATTAAGTCCCTGCCACGCCAACAACGAAGGGGACTGGCAGATGATCAGCCAAAAGCAACGTTGAGGCCTAACAGACGACAACCCAGGGTATTACAGAAGACCAAGTCCAGTGAACAACAGACTAGAACCAAACCGAGAGTAAAACCCGTGATACAGGGAGAAAATATGTTTCGTCAATGGCTACAATATTCTGCTCAGCAGGTTAGCTCACAGTCCTGCATAGCCTGTTACAATGGCAGGAGAGTCCCTCAAATATTGCCCATAAGTTTTGATGCGTGCCAACACCGCAATGATTGTTTTGCTTATTGCATGCTAAGAATGATGGCAAAGAAACTTGACGGATGGTCACAGAATAGAACTAATTGTCCATCCTACATGGACCCTTTATTGGAACATTGGGTACCACAGACGGCCGTCAGAAATGAAAGCACAGTATTCCCATTTTGCATAGTAGATACTAAGACTATGATGGTTAATGGACCAGACGCCAAAGTACAATGTCACCGCAAGCGAAAGGTAGAGAATGGCAGAACAGTACTTGCACATGATAAATGCGATACAACTGCTAAAGCTAAGTTTCAATGCCAACAGGTGGTGGCAGATTATGCTCCATTTAGATTTCAGCGAATCAGAGTAATGCCGATATCCCCATACCGTTCCTAGGTGGAGGCACGTATGCTATGGCAGACATTTTCTGGTTATGTGATGACAGCGATCGCTTGAAAGTAGAGTTGCCACCACATTGGACTGGGATATGTGCTCCAGTCATGGTAACAGGACAGATAACAGTGCTCAGTCAAGAAAACATAGCAGAATCAAAACGTATAGCTAGGAGCTTGAAGCTTGAAAAAGAAGACAAGGTGTATATAGCTTGGAATCAGGAACCACGCGGTGTGCCGTCAGACCATCGAGCACTAGGAGAGGATTGGATTATATCTGGACAGGTAGCAGGGTCAATTCCCCTACTTGGCCAAGCCATAAACGCACAATACATAGCACGAAACAGTCGTTGGATATCCTATCTTTGGTGGAATCATCAAAGATACGTGAATTGGACAATCTCGGCCATAGAAACTGTCCGCGAGCAACTACATACTACATCACTGATGGCGATACAGAACAGGTTTGTACTAGACACGATGTTAGCAGAAGAACAGGGTGTATGTAAATACTTCGGAGATGAGTGCTGCACAGTAATATCCATGAACACAGGACAAGAAGGGAATCTTACTAAGCTTTTAGAGTCACTAAAACAAATGAGGGATGAACAGGTTAAACATTCAAATTGGAACACAAAACAGACATCCATATGGGAGTGGTTTCAGAACATGTCCTGGATCAAAATTCTCCAAACAATAGGAATGGTAGTTGGCTCATTGATTTTGATAGCTATGGTGATCATGTGCTGTGTATTCCCTTTGATCAGGATCATGATAGGCAGAATGATGTCATTAGTCACAGGACAGTATCCGCTCCACATCTATAATGATGTGGATGTAGGATAGAGATGAGGCCCATAAAAGTCGGGATGGAAGTTTCATCAGCATACGGAAACCCGGCAATTCCATCCGCACCATCTAAACATCTTTGAGTGAGAATGAGTACATCATCATGATCAGGACATTTGGCAATTCAGGAATAAATTGCATCAAAATGGCAGAAGACCAAAAACCAAAACGAAGTAGAAATAGACCAGGTAAAAGAAACAGAGGGAAAGCCCAACAATATAATGAAAAACTACAACCCCTTTTAGACATGTTACCATATGGACCGGTAACACTAGCAAACTCCAAAACAAAATTACAACACTATTACAGGTCAGTTCAATCTAAGGATTACCCTTGTTGCCTCCACCCTACAGATTTTGTTTAACTGCTGTTTGTTGAAAGATGGACAACAAGAGTATATCAGGAAGCTACAGGATTAGTTGTAAGATGTAGCAAGCTAAAGCTGTCTATACCTACGAGCTAGTAAATAAGACCTATTGCATGCCCCTAGTTACCACAACAGAGAAGGAAGTAATTAGCATTCAGGCAGGTACCACAACTTTGTTTACAACCTACCCAGCATTGACAAGACAGGGCAGTGATCATTTCAGGCAATTGTCAGAAATGTGAGTCAATGCATAGACGACACTTATGTCTACGCCTCCTACACACAGGAAAGAAACCCACTGCTAAGTACCGAGCCTGCCCAAAACATAACGTTGTGCCAATAGAGGACTAACTGTCTGTTATTCTTTTAATAGATACAAACATGGCTGAAGGACAAGGAAATGCCGGAGCAGGCAACCAACCGAATTATTCCCCACAGTTAGGGCAGAGTCAGGAAAGTTGGGAGTACTGGAGAAGCCAGAATTATACACTAGGGCCACAACCTCAACCCAGGCCACCATTGCTCAGCAATTATCAGATACTCTGGCCAGCACAGGATTCACCGCACAGTCAGTGCATGAGGAGGTCCACCGCCACCTCCATACTCATGGTCTACCATGGAACCTAACAGTGCGCTGCCATCAACGTCAGGGTCATGGCCGCCAGCTATGCCGACCCAAGGAGGGTTTGGGCTGCAGCCACCCCCAGGATCCATGCTAAGTCAACTACTACTCAACCAACGCCACACTTTCCAGGCCAGATGTGGACCGCGCCAGTTCCACCACGCCACAACCACCGAACCCACCGGTTAACTGGAATCAAGTTGCACCACCAGTTCGCACTAACGAACTAGGGGACATGGCATCCCAACCATGTCATCATGTCAGAGAGATGCTTGCACAGCAGGGCACACATCAGAATCTCTTTATTAACGCTGAGGGATCACTTCAGCTCTTTGACGCACAAGAAACTCCACCCCTGATTGGTGTGCACTACCACGTTCTCTACCCAGTTACAGCGTCTCGTGGTATTTAGATGCCGAGACATAGAGGGGGAAATGCACCAAGTCAAGTTACGATCCATACAATCCATTGGTACCACTAGCCGACCTGGCGCAGGACAAGCTGCAATGGGGATTCCGGAGCAGCAAGGACCTCACACCTCCACTGACGCACGTCCACGCTCAGCCTCCCACACACCTCAGACATGAGCCTCACTGATGGATATTCTACGGACTCCATACATCAATATAGTCCAACCACGCCTGATCCAAGACCACAGGCTCCAATGCCACTGCCATGGGAATCTCCCACAGTTCATTCTCCTCAACAGCCAAGCGATGACGACACACCACGCGCTGAGCAACACAACTTCCCGGAGGATATACGACCCCTTAGACGAAGTGCACGAATTCTGGCCTATTCCCTTGCTACATCTACAACTCAACAAACACCTGATGATTCTACATCTACAACACAACAAGCACCTGAAGATTCCACTCCAGGGGACATTTCCCCAGCCACCACTGATGGGGATCCTGATTATTGGGGTAAGATGCCCCTGCAAGAGTTCAACCAACTCCTGAGTGAGATGCAGCCTGCAACAATCGCCGCCCGAAGGAAAGACAGACGCCGAGCTTTAGGCCGCATAGCAGCGAGACTCCGTCAGCAGAAGGGCCAACTTCGCAGAGCACCCGCCAAACAACATGATCTTCAACTCTTGAGAGAATGTTGCAACACCCTACAAACCCGCTGTGAACAACTGGAGAAACGCTGTGAGCAACTGGAAACAGCAATGTACATCGTCCAAATGAAGTAACTGTTCCTCTAGGGATGGACATTTTTTAGTCTCATCACTGGAAGTTTTTTATATATTGTTATATGCCTATTACTAAGTGTTAACTTTGCAAATTTTCACCTCTTACTTCAATTTATGCTTGCACAACATATTATAGCAAAAAAACAGCTCACGCACGTAATCATTTCATGCACAGAAGTTTTGAGCTTGCTTAAACTTATGTTAGCCAAAAAACAGCACACGCCAAAGTAACTATACACATGTTTATGTAAGGTCCTGGATCCTTGTGCACACATGTACACAGGTTGAACCGCTGAGTCTCGGGCGGTAGGCACTCTAATGTCAATGA
>NW_024044570.1:13744954-13770594 GCF_014851395.1 Micropterus salmoides
ACAAGCTGTGTAAACAGAAGGAATTCATTAAGGCTATTATTCAGGATTCAGGATTCACATTTAGAGAGAGAATACAAAGGGAGAATTATTTAGACAGTTTGACAAGCCACCAACCACGTATTGTCTTAAATCACAAAATTTTATATATTTATTAATTCACTGGTTTCTGAAACACTATTGTTTAAATGTTGTTTCAAACTTTTCTTCATCAAGGTGTGTAATTTTAATGCAGAATATAAGAACCTGTAGTAATTTATTACGTTTTTTTTACCTATATATAGTCACATGTTTAGTCCAAAAAAAATATCTGAATCAGCTTAAATAGCCCAACATGTGTGTTACATAATCCTAACACTTGTAACCTCCTCTTCATATCATTAACACTCTCAGAAATATTATACTGACCTCAGTTTCATCCAGGGTAGCTATGTGAAATCATCGGGTGGTGATGGCGCATAGATGCTTACCTGTTGTGGGAGGCCTGGGTTTGATTCCCTCTGTGATCCACCATTGTGTCCCGAGCAAGACCTAGTTGCTCCAGAGGCGTGCGTGTATAGTAATTGTAAGTCGCTTTGGATAAAAGCGTCAGCTAATGAATAATGTAAATCATTGCATAGAAGCTGAATGCTAACATGCCGGTGTTTGGCAGGTATCCTATAATGTTTACAAAATTCTCTCTCTTGGTTTAGCGTGCTAGCATGTGAACGTTTGCTATTGTAGCATGACACAAAGTGTAGCTGAAGCTGATGGTAATGATACCACTTTGCAGGTTTTTGGTCATAAGGGCAGTGATGATGGCACTAGAGCAAAAGTCAGGGGTCTCGACTGTAATGAAATAAACATGAATGTCTGTGTCAACTTTCATGGCAATCCTTCTTAAAGTTGTTGAGGTATTATATGTTATATGTTAGCATGGCTAAAAAAGGAGTGCAAGAAATAGTTATTTTCATTATCACTTAATTTTTTATTATAAATAAATGCCCATCATGATTTCCCAGAACCCAAGAAGTCATGTTTAAATGTCTTGTTTTGTCCAAACAGCAGTATTCAGTTTTAATGCCATAAGACCATTTCTCTTGATAAATGTCTTAATCTAGGGTTGAAACTGTTATATTTATTATATAAATTGGCCTGCTGTATTTTCCAATGTTTATTCAAAAAAAGGCTTGAGTATTGTTTTGTCTTAAGATGGCTTGTTTTGTGCACAAAACACAAACAAAATATAAAATCACACTGGAACCACTGAATGTTCAAACTTTATTACTGAATGCAACCGTTTCTTTAAAAATGGTCCCCAAATCAGCCCAAAGCTAATTTACCACATCATATTTGCATCCTTTACAAATATATTGCTTGTTTGGGTTGATGTCAAGCGTAGCTGCTGTACCATCTGCATGTTGGCATCTATCAAATGACTATTATTTCTCTTTGGCCTGACCATTCATCCATTTACCCATCCATCTGTCCACTTATTTGCATCTACATTTTCTCTCCTCCTTCCTCCACGATATCCCTCTCATCCTCTTGTTAGAGCTGCTGAATTATTTAACATCAGACGGTGGGCTTGGCTGCCGAGCGAGAAGGAGAGAGAGAGCTAGAGAGAACAGAGGCGGGAGGAAAAAATGATGGAGAGAGAAAGGGATGTATGGAGGTGTCCGACGCTGCAGGAAGCCGTGAGTCAGCAGGGAGAGAAAGAACCAGTGGGAGGGAAGACAGAGAGGGTTTATAGATAACTTTAGGTGATACGTCTGCGGAGAGTGGCGTCAAAAGCCTCCAGGTGCGTTTGTGTACGTGCGTGTGCATGCCTATCGATTGAACAGAGAAGGTCACAGAGCCGAAAGGAGATTAGCCAAGTAGACTCAGAGACGCAGAGCTAACGCCTCCCCTGGACAGTAGCTAGACAGAAAACGGAAAGCCAATAAAAGAGAGAGAGAGAGACAGACAAGGCGAAGGACGAGAGGAGCTGCTACAGTATGGGGGAGAGCTACATGTACCAGAAACTCCCCTACACCAGAGGAGAGGAGGAGGGGGAGGATGAGGACGAAGAGGAGCGAGACGGGAGGATCAGAGAAAGTGTCGGGGGACAAATGGTAAAGTCTGAAGTTGTGGGTGGACATGCAATTCTTCTTGTCGCTCTGTAATCAGGGTGTGTGTGTTTGTTGTCAGGAATGTTTTTTTGTGATTGTGTGTGTGATTGTGTGTATGTGTGTTTATGATTGTATGTATGTGTGTTTATGATTGTGTGTTTGTGATTGTGTGTGTTTCTGACTGTTAGTATTGATGGGCTGCAACTCCAGACTATTTCACAACCTGCTTAGCTGACATCACTGCTTGTGTACTGTCTACCAGTTTAGACCAAATTTGTTTTCTTCTTAAAGGCCTTAAATTATCCAGAAATTCCCTATTTTAAAAAAGCAACATTTAGAGGAACATGAAAAAATAATAAAGATAAAAAACAACAACATTTTGTGTAGCATTAATATGTCTGTCTTTGTGAGATTCAACTTGCAACCTCTTCTTTAGATTTCGACACCCGGGTGGGAATCACTGGTTTGGTCTATAAAGTGTTAAAAGACAGATGAAATAAAGCCCATCACGATTTCCCAGGGTCCAAAGTGTCATCTTCAAATGCTTTGTTTCATCTGACCAGCAGTCCAAAACAAAACTGTTAAATTTACAGTGATATAAAACAGCACTACTTTTCAGAGACAGTAATTTAAACAGCAAATGTTTGCCGTTATTGCTTTATGTATGACCTAAATGATTTGTTTTCTGCAGATCAACTAATTGATGGAAGAAACTAATTGTTTCAGCACTAGTTGTTTTTATGTCTTTACCTGTGATGATCACGTACGGAGCTGGGCCGATAAAAATATGTCACATAATTTTAGAAATACTCTCTCAGTTACATAGTTCTTACAGCAGAGAGCACTGACAAGTTTATTTTTCCCCTGTCAAATGTCACGCTTAGTATACTGAACAAAATGATAAACACTTTTGCTCCCATTCATCATGAGCTGAACTCAAAGATCTAAGACTTTCTCTATGTACACAAAAGGCCTATTTCTCTCAAATATTGTTCACAAATCTGTCAAAATCTGTGTTAGTGAGCACTTCTCCTTTCCTGAGATAACCACCTCACAGGTGTGGCATATCAAGATGCTGATCAGACAACATGGGTATTGCACAGGTTTGCCTTAGGCTGGCCACAACAAAAGGCCACTTGAAAATGTGCAGTTTCACTGTATTGGAGGGGTCTAGGGGTCTGGAAACCAGTCAGTATCTGGTGTCACTGTCTACCATCTGCCCTGTACAGTGAAAACTGGGATTCATCCGTGAAGAGGACACCTCTTCAGAGCGCCAGATGCCATCGAATTTGCTCACTCAAGTCAGTTACGACAAACTGCAGTCAGGTCGAAAACCTCAATGAGGACAACGAGCATGTAGATGAGCTTCCCTGAGACAGTTCCTGATAGTTTGTGCAGAAATTCTTTGGTTATGAAACCGATTGTTGCCACAACTGTCCAGTTGGCTGGTCTCAGGCAGTCTTGGAGGTGAAGATGCTGGATGTGGAGGTCCTGGGCTGGTGTCGTTACATGTGGTCTGCGTTGTGAGGACTGTTAGATATACTGCCAAATTCTCTCTGAAACGCCTTGGAGACTTATGGTAGAGACATGAACATTCAATTCACGGGCAACAGCTCTGGACATTCTTGCAGTCAGAATGCCGATTGCACGCTCCCTCAAAAGTTGCGACATCTGTGGCAATATGCTGTGTGATGGAAATGCATTTTTGAGTGGCCTTTTATTGTGGCCAGCCTAAGGCACACCTGTGCAATACCCATGCTGTCTGATCATCTGATATGCCACACCTGTGAGGTGGATGGATTATGTCGGCAAATGAGGAGTACTCACTAACACAGATTTTGACAGATTTGTGAACAATATTTAAGATAAATAGGCCTTTTGTGTACATAGAGAAAGTCTTAAATCTTTGAGTTCAACTCATGATGAATGGGGGCAAAAACAAAAGTGTTTATAATTTTGTTCAGTGTAGACACTGACAACCAAAATCCTCAAAAATGAGGATAATTCTTTTTGATAGGGAACCGACATACAGCTTGGAATATTCTGGGCAGTTTGTTATTTCCTGGTAAATTATTCTCATTCCCACTTAAAGCTTGGCACATCATGTTGAGATGCAGATAGGTGAAAAATGAATGAAGAGTTGACACAAAGTTTTGGTTTGAAGGAATCAACATAAAGCAGAAGTTTGACATTTTGGGGGAAAATGCTTATTTGTTTTTTGGTTAGCTTAGCTTAGCATAAAGACTGGAAACAAGTGGTAATAGCTAGCCTGGTGCTGTCCAAAAGTTAATTAATCCGTCTGTAGAGCTCACTAATTAACATTTCATATCTTGTTTCTTTAATCTATATAAAAACTGACGTGTTAAAAAGAAAAGTTGTGGTGTTATGGAGTTATAGCAGGTAAATGTGTTTTTTTAAGAGGTATTGAGCTGAAGCTGGAGTTACTGCACTCTCACCCATGATTTAGAGTAACTCCTTTGTTTCCACTGCACATTACAGAATGTCCATTAACCTCACACCATCACACTTAATAATTAATCAATGTATGCTAAAATTGTACATATGTACAATGTGTGTGTGTGTGTGTGTGTGTGTGTGTGTGTGCCCACAGATGCAGTGTGAGGAGGGCACCGAGTGGCTGCTGGAGTTGCTGACAGATGTGCAGCTGCAGCAGTACTTACTGCGGATCCGTGATGAGCTCAACGTCACACGACTATCCCACTTCGACTACGTCAAGAATGAAGACCTGGAGAAGATCGGCATGGGACGCCCAGGTACCTCCTGTTTCCATTTTACTCCAGGCAACTATTTGGTAGGAGTGTCTAGTGCATAGTGTTTTAACATAATTGAAAATGTTACAGTGACTCCAATATTAATCTTTTTTTTATCTCCAATTCCCTTAGTATCCCCTAAACATCAGGCTCTATGTTTCATATTCATATTGAAATGTCAAGAATATTTATTTTAGTTATTTCTGTATCACCGGGTTTGAGTTTTGCAGTTCTTGCTGCTAAGTGAAAACAAGAAGTTCACTGAGAAATTCAAGTTTATTAGTGCTCATTGTCCTCAGTAATGATAAGGGGTGCAAACAGTGAGGTTTTTGTTCTCATTATTCTTGCCGTAGAGTTAAAATTCTTTCATCAATTGAATCTTTTAATTCATCTGCATCTTTTTTCCAGAGGTCTTCTGCTCTGTAAAAAGTCAAATGTTGCTACTTTTTTTTTTTCTTAATTTTCTCAAGATCTTATTTTCAAGAACTTGTCCGTTAGGCCACTCGACCTGAATTTTGGCGGGATCATCTTAAAGTTATGCTTAAATCTGTCTGAAAATTGTAAAAAGTAAAATTTTACCTAAATGCTCATAAATCAAAATTAGCTTTTGTATCCACACTTGGAGCATGTGTTCAGATGCTAGGTCTGAGTTTCACTGAGCAGTCCTGGGATTTTGTGCCACTAATGGGCACCACAAATTTGAAAAGTTTATATCTCATAATTGGCTGCATAGATTCATACTAAATTTTGTTCTGTTTGCACGAATTAAGGATCACTACTAAGTTGATGCATACAATTTGCAAATGATTGAATAGAGTTGGCATGGCTTATTACAACAAATTTACATTTATAGTTATTTCTCATTCCAAAGTTTTACATTTTTAAGTTTTAATCTAAGAAAATTGCCCGTACGTAGAGAGCAGGTGGGTTGCAAATTCCACCCACTGCTCAGGCACATATTGCAATGACGATGCTTGGACTTGGATCATTGCCGCTTGCGGCTATATTTCACTTTTCTTAAGTATTTCAAACTTATAAAAATACATTGTTACATATTAGGTGAAAAGCTTTGGAGTGTAGTTGTTGCCCCTTGTTGCATTTGTTTGAAATTCCACCAAATAGACATTTCCCATTTCAACTTTACAAACAGTTTAATTTAAATAACAGTTTGAGAACAAAAGAGGGAATTTGAACTGATAGCAAAGTATCCATCCAAAGTTCAAAATATTATGACATTTGTGTATCAGAAATGTATTTTTTAAAATGTTTCCCTCCCATTAATCAACACTGGACACCTCAGATTTATCATGTGACCCTTTGGAAGGGACCGACCCCTGGGTTGGGAACCACTGGACTTAACTAGCTGTCTTAATAATATATCAGTCACAGAGACTTTTACTTCAGTAAGACTTTGATTACTTGTAATGGAGTATTTTAATTTTTAATTGTGGTATTGGTACTTTTACTTTAGTAAAAGAATAAGAAATACTTCTTCCGTCATTTGCTAATATATAAATCTAAACAAATCTCAGTAAATAATGTGTTCAGTATTTGTGATTTTGTTGGCTCAGGTCAGAGGAGGCTTTGGGAGGCAGTGAAGAGGAGAAGAGCCCTTTATAAACGCAAGTCCTGGATGAGCAAGGTGCAGTACCACAAACACACATACAGTATGTAAAATTTTAAACCAAAGCGGGTCTCACATTCTGACGTTCCAGCGAAACCGGATCAAATTACTGTTACTACATTCACACATGCCGTCTTGCATTTCTTAACATTTATTCTCTGACTCCTTCACACCACTGTTTCACCACCAACTGAACAAAACATTTGACTGCCAAATGAGATAAGTTACACTTTTATTTAAATTTAAAGTCTTCTATTAGATACCTGATCTCCAAGGCTGACAAAATGTGGCTCACACATTTGCAGGGTGACCATGATTGATGTAAGTCTTATGCATCACATGTAATGACAATATATTTTTTTTATTTTAGCAAAACACACAGTATATTTCTGAACAACATATAGTGACAATGCAGCGGTTGCAATATTGTGAAAGTAAACAATAACCTAGCTGCTTTGCCAGTCACAGCCTCAAACAATAAACTGTCCAAATTCATTTACTATAATATTAAAGGCTACATATCGACTAAGGTGATGGGTTATTAATTACATTTACTTAAGGTATATATTACTTTATCTAGTTGTGGTTTTAACAAGCAGGTCCATAAATAAATAAATCAAATCAAAAAATCTTGCTGTTTATGAGCATAAGATGGAAATCATGTCACCGCTTTCTTCTGGGCCCTTGTAGGTGTTTCCAGTGAAACGTCCCGACACTGACCCCCAGCAGCCCGTCCCTCAGGGGGCGTCGTCCAGCGCGGCACCAGCCAGTAGCGAGCCGGGAGCCTCGCTCACCTGCCTGATCAGAGAGTCGGAGCTGCAGCTGTTCGAGCGGCTGGGAGATGGCACGTTCGGGGTGGTACGGAGAGGAGAGTGGACCGGGCCCAACGGCAGAGTGGTGAGATGCAGAGAAAGAAACATGTAACATGCGGTTGAGTGCATGAGTGTTGAGTCTATGAAACGCAAGCTCAGGTTGTATTTCGCCGTGGTTGCTCGGTCCCATTAGAACTCTGAGGGGTAACTTAGCCAATCAGCGCTCAGTCCAAAGGCTGCCTGCGTTTGAATTACAGCAGCTTATTCTGTTGGTTGTAAAGCCGGTGTCGTCTCTCGCTGTGTTTCAAGTTGTCAGTGGCAGTGAAGTGTCTGAAGGCAGGCGTGCTGGATTCAGACGGTCTGGATGATTTCATCAGAGAGGTGAACGCCATGCATTCGCTGAGTCACCAGAACCTCATCCGCCTGTACGGCATCGTCCTCACACAGCCAATGAAGATGGTAAAACACACACACAAATTCTCAAACACACACAGACCACAAAAAGTAGACACCCAAGTAACAAATTGGATATGTAAATAAGGTGAGCATTTTTATTTCCATATTGTGCGTGTTCGTGTGCAGGTGGTTGAGCTGGCCCCTCTGGGTTCCCTGCTGGATCGTCTGAGAAAGCGTCAGGGTCACATCCTCATCTCCTTTCTGTGCAACTACGCTGTGCAGGTCAGTTAAAACCAAAAAACATATATCACACGAGAGGAAGTGAAAGTGATAAATCGCAGTTTCATCAAATATTTGCTGCTGTTTCCTTCCTTTGTCCCTTAGTTTATTCCCAACGAACCCCTCAATCTGCTTCCACAGTGTCTGAATTTATTTATACTGTGGATGTTTCTAATTAATTTAAAATACTGTTTTTTTAATCATGCTGCAAATGACAAAATATTCTGGTGCATTGTTATATTAAGTCATCCAGCAGAACATGAAGCTTTGTTCTAAAACATTAGTCAAAGTCAAGACAAACCAGTAAAGCAGCATTTTAATGATTCATAGTAAGGCAAGGCAAGTTTATTTGTATAACACATTTTAACAGCAAGGTAATTCAAAGTGCTTTACATAAAACATAAAGGCAACATAAAATATAATAAAAGTTACAGTGTTACAATCAGGGTTAAAAGAGTTAAATGGAAAATAAAAACAGGCTGAGGGGTTGAGCAAATAATTGAGCTACAGTTATTTTGAAAAGAGAATAAACAGAGAAGTACACTTAATCTACTCTCTCTAGCTAGTCTGTACTCGGGTCCACAGCAATCTTTGGGTCCACTGAAACTCCAAAAACCCTCGGACACTACAGAGAAACCAGGACATGTCTGTCAGCAGGCCACTTTGATCCAGTTATACTCTAGACCCACCTGCGCGTTTACAGGTGGACAGAGGTTCCTGCAAATCACTCGAGCGCGAGATTTAAGACCACTTCCTTCACTCTGTTCAATCTCACTCCCATAATCCCCTAACTCAATTACCTACTCGTTTCTCACAGTGTAACTATTTAATTAAAAGCAATGATAAAAAGCTAAAAACAAAGAAAAAGAAAACAGGACAATAAAAGTTGTCTAAAAAATCTTAAAATTTAATTAAAAGCAATGGTAAAAAGAAAAGTCTTCAGTCTTAATTTAAAAGAACTGACAGTTTCAGCAGAAACTGACTGTTTCAGCAGAAGTAAAGTTAGTAAAGTATAGAAATTGTAAATTATACTTTGCTGTTCCTTATCAGCAAGAGTAGTATTTTTAACAACCGTGACAGGATACTTTGCTCTGATCCGTCAGTCCCTGTCTTTAGAATGGTGGACGGAGGATTTAGATCCTTTACTGAAGTAAAAGTAGCAAAACAATGTGATAATTCACTACAAGTAAAAGTCCTAGTAGTCAAAAACAATATTAAAAGTTAAAGTACATATTCTGCAGTAAATGTTGTGTTTAGCTATTACATCTGATGTTTCTGGATTAATATTACTGCTGCAGTAATATGCATGTTTCATTTTACTGCTGTAGAGGTTTGAGGTTGAGCGTTGCTGTCCTGTGAGAACCATGTATCTCTAAAAAACTCAACTTTCAGCTTTGTGGCGATGCATTCTCCAGCTGACCCCAGGGGGGTTTAAATTGTTTATTTATCTTAAGGAGTAGGATCATTTTCTCATCCATTAAAAAAAACACTTAACCCTCCAGTTTATCACAAACATTCAAATTCAAAATCACATTTGTAGATACGTGGTTTCTTTTGAGAGGACGGGTTATGAAAAATTGTAATCTGAAAAGTAAAATATTTGCCTCTGAGATATAGAAGAGTAGAAGTAGAAATTTGCATAAAATGGAAATACGTTTAATTAGTCCTTTAATAAAGTATTTGTGTAAATATACTTTGTTACATTCCACCACTTTTTCTTTCTGATATTTCCTTTCACTAGTGAAGCACAAATGTTGGAACCACCCTTCACTTCACATGAACCTCACAAGTTTGTTACCATGTGTGTTTGTGTATGTGTGTGTAGGTGGCGTGCGGCATGGCCTACCTGGAGCAGAGGCGTTTCCTCCACAGGGACCTGGCTGCACGTAACGTTCTGCTGTCCACCAATGAAACAGTGAAGATCGGAGACTTTGGCCTGATGAGGGCGCTGCCAACACACACCGACCAATACATCATGGAGGAGGGCCACAAAATCCCTTTCCCGTGGTGAGAAGAGCGTCCTGGTTGCACAAAATGAGTAGTTTTTTAGCCTGGTTTTCGGACCTCGGTGATTCAAACTGTTCTGGTGTTGCTCTCCATCGTTTTCCTTTCTCTCACTCACTCTGTCTTCTTCCTTTCCTCTCTCCAGGTGTGCTCCGGAGTCTCTGAAGTCTCGCACTTTCTCCCACGCGTCTGACACCTGGATGTTTGGGGTCACACTGTGGGAGATGTTCACCCACGGACAGGAGCCGTGGCTGGGCCTTAATGGGAGCCAGGTGCACACACATCTTTCCTATGGGATTTTCTACTTTGCTATTAAAGGAATCCATTTTTTGGATAACATTTTCTTTAAAACAGTAAACCACAAAACAATTGCAGCTTCTTACAAAAATATTCACCAGCTATTAATTGTTCCTCAGCATTCTGTTATTTGTGTGTCTGTGTGCAGATTCTCCACAAGGTGGACGTGGAGGCAGAGAGGCTGTGTAAACCAGACGACTGTCCTCAGGACATTTACAACGTCATGCTGCAGTGCTGGAGCCCCAAACCCGAGGACAGGCCGACCTTTGTCGCCCTCAGAGACTTCCTGCTCGAGGTAGCACACTAGTTTTAGTCAAAAGGCAACTGAATGAAGGCTTGTAGTTACATCATCTTTCAGTAAAAATGTCCAAAACAGAGACAAAACAGGTGAACACTGTAAGAGAGGCAGCACAAATGTTACTGTGGCATAAACTGAGTACAATAACTTTAAAGGTGAGTGTGATTTGAAAGATGCATTCAGAAATGTAGTAATTAAAGGGAAATTCTGAATTCCTATTCAAAACCATGTATACTAAAGCAACACGAGCCTCCGGCTTTATGGCAAGTTGCCCCAGAAAAGCAGCTAGCGAGCTAAAATGGCTATTAGGGGACTAATTTCTGTGTACTTTTGTTTGGACGAGAGAAGCGTTGGAAATTATTTATGTACATATTGTGTAGCTGTTCAGATTGAATTTTCCTTTAAGATGGTAGACCAGATTATTTTAGATAAGAAGCATCAGACAGCTTGTTCTGCCAGATTTTTGTTAGTTTGCAATTTAGCATGTTTTTTAGCAATTCAACATGTGCTTCAGTTAGTGGATTGTTTTTCAATAGAGCCGTTGTTGTTAGCTGATACATACTGTATATCAAAGCTGACATTATTTAAACACAAGTGACAGAGCAATGACCAGTTTCACAAACAGCATAGAAATGAACCACGTTTATACAGATTTTCTTTCCTAAAGACAAGAACCCACAGTGTTATTATTGTGACTGTATGAAAGAAATATAAGTTCTCTGAACATGAAAATCTTGTATATCCACAGAGATCGGACTTATTCAAAAAGAAAAAACCCAGATCAAGTGAACCACTCAGATTAATTGTGCTCTGAATAGCTTTGAGCTAATTTGTCACCAAAGTGGAGCGGCAGGCAAATAAAGGACAATAGAGGGGATAAGCAAGTGGAAACAAATAAATCTCCATTATACAAAATGACATGAAGTATTTTTCTTCCGTTTGACTCCATGACCCTGCTGATGACAGTGATAACTCATCAGCGTTTTTAACCAAACTGTAAGTGTGTGTGTGTGTGTGTGCTCTGCAGACCATGCCTACAGATATGAGAGCGCTGCAGGACTTTGAGGAGGAAGGCAAGCTCCAGATTAAAATGAACGACATCATCACCATAATAGAGGGGAGGTCAGTGTGTAGAAAATTGTCACAATCCTTCAACTTGTTATTTAATTATTGCACAAAAAGTTTTTTATCATTTTAACAAAATTCTTGAAGAAGTCATGCTCGAGTGTGTCAGCGCAGGATGAAGGAACACATACACAAGTTGGATTCCTTACATTTGGAAAATTACTCTAATTACTGTCCTGTTACTGGTTCATTATAGAAATATTGTGGCGTCTGCTGATTTGACAGACTCACATTTGTTTAGTCTGAATTTCCGCTGTCAGTTATACGTTAAGTGGATTCATGTGGCAGACTGCAGGAAAGTCACATTATTGTTGAATGGTATTCTGCTAGTAGTTTAGTTTTAGTTTATAAAATGTATTTATATCAGGGATGATATACAAAATACGTAAATCTCAAAAAGAGATGCTTTGTACCAGATTTAGGTACCAGCTAATTTCCATCTGCAGTCCTTTAGTAGGAGACAGGTCATTCCACTACTGATGGACCAACAACCTTTCGATACCCACACACACACAGGAATAAACACTAAACAGAACACATCTGTGCAGGATTTCAAATTGACAGGGAGCTTATTCTATTCTTTAATGGCTTTAAAAGAAAAGACAGATTGTGCAAAGGTGGAGTGCCTTTTAGGGACGCTACACTCTTCCCTCATTTGCTCAGAGCGGGGTTGTTATGTGTGTTTTCAGGGCAGAGCACTACTGGTGGCGAGGTCAGAACAGGGGGACGCTGCGTGTCGGCCAGTTCCCTCGTCACGTGGTGACGTCTGTCGCCGGTCTCTCCGCACACGACATCAGCCATCCGCTCAAACACTCCTTCATCCACACTGGACACGGAGACACGGACCCTCACAGGAGCTGGGGACATGCAGATCGCATCGACAGGTTAATAACACTCAGTAACTGAAGACTTTAGTTTTATTCTTACAGTGTGAAAGTAAACAGCTTTTATACTAAGGTTCATTTTAAGATGAGATAAACCTCTGTCGATCCCCAGAAGTGAAATCCAGGTGTTGCAGTAGCACAAGAACGGAGCATGCACAGATAAATAGAGTAAAAAATACATAATTAGAAGAATATAAAATAAAATCCAAGGCAACTGGAGTTGATACTGAAGATACTCAAAGACATTGCGCCTCTCTCCGGTGGGTCAGGCAGAACTGACGAAGCCTCTTGGACGAGAGGCGAAACGCCTTCGAGTGCCTTCAACCGAGGCCAGTTGCCTCTGATTATAACCCGTCTTGGATTACTATGACCTGGATTGCTGAGAATCTTTACAGACATTTTTATAAAATAAAATGAGAATAGAAATAAAAAAGCAATTAAACTCAAAATTACAGTACAAGCAGTATACAGACAGTGTACTAATACTGCAGTATTGTCTCCGGTGAAGTGACAGTGATGGATTAAAAGTAAATATACTTTTTTGAAATTTGATGTACTACATCATGTAATAAAACAGTGTACAAGTATAAGAAAATTTAAATACTCAAGTAAAGACCAAGTACCTCAAAATTGTTCTTTAGTACAGTACTTGAGTAAATGTACGTAAGTTACTTTCAACTGTTTAAGTGATGCTTACATGTAAATGCATCATTAAATGTAATACAGTGATACATATTCTTCTGAAAAGGCTCATTCTGCATAATAAGGACTTTAAGTATTTTATATTTTATATATATTTTATACTTTGATGCCAATTTACTTGAGTAAAATTTTGGATGCAGGACTCTTCTGTTACTTCTGCTTAAGCAAATGAGTACTCCTTCTTCCATCTCTGTCCACTGGAGTGCAGCATCGCATCACTCCTCGTTCACCAACAGATGTTGTACTTGTTTTTTTCAGAACTCGCTTATATCCAGAGAAACTCACAGCTGCTGCAAGAATATAAGAATATAATCAATTCCATTTTTACCATCAGCAATTACAGAACCAAAGTGTTTACGACCCTTGTTTGTTACGGCTGCTCTCTCCATGTTCCGTTTCTGCCCTAGTTCTGCCTCGGAAGTACTTCAGCTGATTGCTGAATGAGGTCCACCTGGCCTTAGAAGGCGGTCTTTAAAAGTGCCTGTACAAGCATTAGAAAGGAGGCTTTTTGATTTGTGACTGCTGGTCTCTCTACCTTTCAGCTGGGGCATTTTTATGTTATGTTTTTGGTGTTTTTAATTTATTGTCTTGTTATGTTAATAAATTCCCTTGATTTGGTTGTTTTAAAGGTGTTTGTGTGTTAAGTTTGGGTCAGCGTTGGGGTTGCCCCATGTTGCCACCAAAGGGCGGGGCATAACATGTTAAAGAAATAATCTGTTCAGTTACTTCTTGGCCCATTGGCTACTTCTTTCCGTTAAATCTAATATACTTCTCGTCGTCTCCCTTTCAGTCTGTATTTGGGGAATCCCATGGACCCACCTGATGTCCTTGGGATAGACTCGGGCATCTCGAGGCCGACCAAACTCCCCAACCGTGCCAAGAGTAAACTTCTCCAAAAGTTTAAACACATATGTTTATGTACAGTGTTTGTAAATGATCATGTAGAAAACTGAGCTCATTCTTTCTCTTTATCAGAGCAACCTCCTCCTCGTCCGCCTCAGCCGGCCGTTCTGCTGAAGAGTAAGTTTATTTCTTCTTACCCTGTCCTCTCTAAAGTCTGCAGTCCCGCATTTAAAAACAACGCTATTGTTATTTCCTGACTCTGGTGTTTGCATGTGTGTCCAGAGCCGTTCTACGACTCTGTGATGGACGATGACGAAGACGATGACGACCTCAGTGCCTCGTCTGGGCTGAAGAGGCTGGGAGTGTCCCTGGGTCTGAAGCTCCGGCCGTGGGAGGGGTCCGGGATGCGCACGGCCAAAAGCGAGGTGTCGCTCATCGACTTCACCGATGACAGCTTCAGCTCGACCACGCCCTCGCCGCTCACTGAGACGAGGCAGCCAGATGAGGACACACTGAAGGTACAGTTACGAGAGTGAAAGTAGTCTGACCTGTCACAGAAAAATGTGAAATTACTAAGAAGCATAAAAGCTGCCTGATGATATGATGATGGTGGAAGAGCATTTGTAAGCAATTTAAACAAAATAAAGTCAAATTACATTTTGATTTGCTTCAGTTTTGATACCAAGATGATGTGGTATTTATAAATAAATCTTTGAAGTAGTGGGAGACTCTTGGGGGACCGCGATGACCTGCAAGGCGAAATAGACAAATGAAAGTGTTGGTACGCTTGTTCAGAATCAGCTTTATTGGCCAAGTATGTGTACACGTAAAAGGAGTTTGACTCCAGTTTAAAGTTGCTCTCAATTTACTTACACAGAAATAAACATTAAGCTAAACAAAAGGACATAAAAGCTGAACAAATATAGTTATAAACATTTAACTACAATATAAACATAATAATTTATATACATGATATAGCTACAACGTTTGCTTGTATATATTTTTGTCTACAGCATGCTTAGATTTGTATTTGCAGTGGTGATGATGATACTGATCTGTGTGAATGTGTATAAACTATAAAATATATAATAAACTTGCAGTGGATGTTTTAGTGTTACGGTGTTATTTCACAGGGATTGTTTTCTGACACTATATGAGTGATGAGTTAATTGTTCATCAGAGTGATGCCGTATGGAAAGAAACTTTTGTCTAGTTTTTGGTAGCCTTGCCAGCAAACTAATTTACTTGATCTCTAAGAAGTTAGAACATGGTGCACAACTGTCGCTGTAAAAATTAGTAAAACTCTACAGAAAAGGCAAAACAAGGTAAAACTTGTTCATTCAGGTTGAACAATTCACCACGAGCACAGAAGAAAACACAGCTCCTATAAAACTTACCAGCACAACTGTAACTTAGTTTAAAAAAAAAACTAAAACCATTCATTGCCTTCAGTCCTCTCCATCCTGCCTCGGGTCTGAACTAACAGAGACCGTTCGTCTTGCTCATGGACTCACCTGTTTTGTTGAACTGTGACATTTTCCCATGAAAGTCTAGGCTTTATGGGAAATGGTGTTCGTTAAAGGCAACTAAAAAAGAGAACTATTAAATAAACAATACTAGAAGAACTACCCTCCTTATCTAAACATAAAAAGCGATCCACATGACATACAAACATGACAGAAAGGCTCTGTGCAAGGATTTTAAATGATCAGTGTTTTTACAAATGTCAGTGAGACTTTGAATGACATTTTTTAACTTCTGAAACAGAAGCCAGCAGCTCATTTTTTCACTCTGCTTTTCCAATGTCGATCGCTTTCATCCTCAGGACACTCCGTCCATCCTGGACTGGCCCCTTCCTCAGCCAGCTTACGACGAGGTTACCGCGGAGCTCGAGGACCAATCAGAGGACCAGGAGGTGCGGTCTATCAACAAGGGATTGACTGAAGAGACCGCGGTAACGCCCGGCGCCACCATGGCAGGCAGGAGCGAGTCGCAGTCAGCTGACCTCTTCCAAGAACTGCAGAGAGAGGTGGAGAAAGTAAACGCGTGGATGATCAACACATACAGACACGTGTGTATGTATCTATGCTGATTTTTCTGTCTCTCTTTGTGAGTGTAGGTGATGGTGAAGCTGCAGGTTCCCATGGCAACGGGCCGCTCCCTCCCCTCCTCCCCTCTCCCGTTGCCCCTGGCTCCTTTGGGCCCCCACCGACAGATCTGTCTGCCTCCTCCTTCCCCTTCATCCACCTCCACCTGCTCCTTCGCCTCCTGCTTTGAGGACCGCCCGGTGTTGCCTCCTCGCAGCCCCGTCCCCCCGCTGCGTCCCTCTAGGCACAATCTCTCCACCCGCACCAACCACCCGCAGGCGCGCTCCAGCTCCATCTCCCTGGGTGACCCAGAAGACACGCCTCCACAGATCCCACCCAGAGACCACGCCTTCTCTCAGCCGGGCTCCCGCTCCTCCTCTCCCCTCCCACTGGTGCCGCCACTCTCTTCCTCCCCCGTGACCCTGCCCCCTCCTCCCCTCTCCGTCTCCCCACGCCGGGCGTCCGGACTCCTGGGTCCCCTTCTGTCCTCCAACTCGTCCACCTCCTCCCTGCCTCAAGTCACATCGCATTCCTCACGGCTCGCAGCTCGTGGTTCCTCCTACGCATCCAGCTCGTTACTGGATCCTTTGGCCTACCGTGAGGGGCGTGGCCTTTCCTCACTGATTGACAGCCCCCAGAGCTCTGCTCCCACCCCGCTGCCTGAACGCCCAGCTTTTCTGGAAAGGTGTGTTACTGATATCAAATATCATTTACTCTCTACCACTCTAATTATTAGGATAAAGGGAATTTTATAATCTTTAATAAAATATGTTTATTGACATTTCAACAATCTTGTTTAGTATCATAAATATCTAAATGCTTAGCCAACTTTGACCCTATTCTGTTTTACTTTATTTTAAATTTTTTGTTTACTGTATTTATGTATTATGATGTTTGTTAATATTTCCATGTGTCCTTATCTTATCCTCTATTGTTTTAAATACAATGTGGTGAAGCCAAAAATTATTTTCCATAACATGGACAGTAAAGTCCCTAATCAACTAAATTGCATGAATAGTTCAACAGTAGTTCAGCATTTTGGGAAATACAATCATTCACTAGCTAACGTTAGTTTCCTACCTTACCAAACATCTAGCTTTGTTAGCTGGCAATTTATCATGAAAATTGTGCCCTATGAGCTACAATAACTCACGGAGCTACTCTCCGTGTTCACTTTCATTTGGACTTAAAGAGAAAAGTCTTTGATTAATTTCAATTCAAATGAATAAACTTTCCCTTAAGTGTAACCTTAGTTTTCCTTGTTTCAAAGTCCTTTTTGACAAAGACAATGATTAGGGACTTGGGCTAAATAGAGTCTTGAATAGATTGTTCCTAAAATCCTAGAAACACTAAAAGAAGGTGACACAGTACCACAGTTTCAAAATGAAAGCTCACGTAGCACCCAGAGGTGAGAAAGTGCCGTTTGACTGACAGCCTGACTGAAGTTTAAGCCAACTTGTTAAGTTTGTGTTGCACAGTCTGAGGTCACCTCAGATATTTTCAGTGTGTATCTCTTCTCTCTTTTATTTGAGGTTGCTATACATAGCAATTTATTTAGTTTTTTGGGATTCCAGCAGTTCCTAATCTTCCTGTGGTCCTTACAGTAAAACAAAATTCACATCAGCGTTATTTGCACAATAATAAGAGATAAATAAAACACATGGAATAATATATAAATTGGAAACAAAATTAAAACTACAACATATAATTCTACGAAGAGAAATAAATGAAAAAGTGATTAAACCTATTTTTATAACCACAATGTAAAACACTGAACTCAAATTGTGACCAAAGTCGAGTTTGATGTAAATTTTAAGTCTTTTCTTTTACAGTCTTTGTATAAAATTTTAATGTAATATTATAATAGACTCTTAAGTCTGATTCTTATTCACTTATTATAATTAACAGCTATTTTAAACCCATTTTAAATTTCTTTGTATAGCTTTTTTTTTTACCAAGATTTAAAAAAATAACTTTAGTTTCAAATTTCATTCTTGACCTTGAAAGTTCACAAAAGAATCTCACATTAAGTCTGAAGAAACTGGCAGATATAAACCTGGAAGTACGACTCAGAGACAGACAATATATAAATAAAGTTCAGTGTACAGAATACCGGGTTTGCAGGTCAGGGAGAAACAAGAACAGAATAATGCTGGATAGTTAGGCTGAAGACACTCGACAGCCTGGCAGGGAGCAATTGAAAGGGGCTGGAGTTTATTCTGAGGAATAGTCGGGGGAAATGAGCTACAGGTGAAGAGATATGCAGGAATAACCAGGTGAAGGGAACTGACATCAACTCATTATTATCATGTTGTGAAAACTTTGATTCAGTATTTAAATGAAAGTGCAGTTTTCATTCAAAGTCGTTTTAATCTTTTACAACATTACTTTATAGTAATGCAAACCATATTTTGTATCTGCGGTTTTCTAATCAGATACGGCGCAGCCAACATGGCGGCAGTCAAACCCATGATGCAGCAGCCCGGTGGAGCCAAACCAAACTCCTCCTACAACAACAACAACGGGCGAACTGCAGCTCCCAGCGTGCAACAGGAGCAGAGCATCACACAGGTAAGCGAGAGGAAAATCAAATGCACACGTGGTATTTCCACCTCTCTTTTCCTCTTTATTTAATCACATTGTATTTCTTTTTTTTGTGGCCAAAATGGGTTTCCTGAGGCGGATGGCTGGTGTCTCCCTTAGAGATAGGGTGAGAAGCTCGGCCATCCGCGAGGAGCTCACAATAGAGCCGCTGCTCCTTTGCGTTGAGAGTAGCCAGTTGAGGTGGTTTGGGCATCTGGTAAGGATGCCTCCTGGACGCCTCCCTAGGGAGGTGTTCCAGGCACGTCAAGCTGGGAGGAGGCCTCAGGGAAGACCCAGGACTAGGTGGAGAGATTATCTCCACCCTGGCCTGGGAAAGCTTCGGGATCCCCCAGTCAGAGCTGGTTAATGTGGCTCGGGAAAGAGAAGTTTGGGGTTCCCTGCTGGAGCTGCTCCCCCTGCGACCTGATCTCGGATAAGCGGATGAAGATGGATGGATGGATGTCTGGATGTCTTCCTTTGGCATTTAAAGACTTAGTACTGATTAATAAATTAATATGTGAATATATGTATTGTCCACATCAACAAAAACAATACATATATTCACATATTAATTTATTAATCAGTACTAAGTCTTTAAATGCCAAAGGAAGACAAATAATGATTTTCCTTTTCAATTAAATCCACAAAAAGCTTTTAACAGGAAATTCTACTTGATCTCTTGTTCCTTTACTGTCTGGATGGATGATATGTTGATTTAGACATAAAGACAAATTCTTAACTTTATTACGAGTTTCATCATAGTTTGTGTATCTGTATTTGGGTGGGGGGTAAACTTTGCAGTCCTGTCGGGTAATTTGTAAATCTTTTGCACTTGATGATGAACTGCAAATTAGATTTGTTGTGAAAGTGACTGAGTAAGTTTAACATTAAAACTGTTAAATGCTTTTTATAGAGAACATTTTCTGCTTCTGAGACTATTCAGGGTGACATTTATTTTAATTTTAATAAGTTGTGACTTTTGCATATCTGTCAGCCTGACGACGGTTGTCTGTGAAGAATACTGATGTGCAAAAGATCAGAAGCAAATCACGACACACCAGCAGGCGTCTGTCTGTCTCTTAAACAGCCTGTATAAAGAAATAATTTTACATTTGATATCATCTTCAGTTGTCATTCCTGCTTGTGAATACTGATCATGGAACATTTCTACTTTTACCACTGATTCACCATTATTGAAAATACAAACAATCCACAGGTCCAGTCATGTTACTTTTCACTTTCATCCTCCATTCATTGTAAGTTCATGGTATGATTGACAGGTCCAAGGAGCAGTTCACGGTGTCACGCTGGAGGAGTGTCAGGCAGCTCTGCAGAGTCACAACTGGAGCATCCCTCAGGCCATAAATCATTTGAAGGTGCACGTCTGTCATACTTTTTCCATTTTTAAATTACTTTCTTAGCCTTGAAGACTAAACTCCGTCTGTTGTATGTCCTCAAGAAGATGTTGTCATCAGGTACACTAAAACAAAAAAGCGAAATAACATTGGCTACAAAGTTTCTCCTGTGATTTTTAAGGTTATTTTACAGAAGTAATGCTTTTCTTTCATGCGGAAATACTTCGGTCACCGTAAATTAAATTTCATATTAAACACAGAAGCCCCAGACGATGGAGTAGGTTTAGCCAAGAATTCCCAGGAAATAATGTGGATCTCAATTCCTGGTGACACATTCCACAATGGCAGAGCATTGGCCAACAACAGTAGATGATACAAAAAATAGATTGAGTGGGGGAAGGTATGCAAGTATGCAATTTGACAGGTAGGGATGAAACGATTACTTTTTTAATGGTAAACGATGGTAGAATTCCTGACGGTTATTATCACCGTACACATTACCATGATAACCGGGTACGGTTAACCGCGTTATTATAACCTCACTGCAAACACTGTCCAGCGTCTCCCAGAAGCAGAATGCAACGTGGGTTTGTTTGGGTCAACGACGGCGGAAGACAACGCTGCAGAGATTTTCCAGTCGCTCTGAAGTCCGGTCGTATTTTGGTTTGTTTGAGAGCGCTGAAACTTGATTGAAGAAAATCGTCAGTGTTGCTGCTCTTGTAAAAACGCTACACGTTGTTCTGCTGCTGAGTGTGTCGGCAGAGTCTATTCGTCCACTGCACATGATAACGCGTTGCGCAGTTTTGTCAACCAACCAGCATCAGTTAGAAACGCTACAGAGTCCGCTGTATTTCTGTCAGTTTTTGGGCTCATTGCAGTTACTATCACTGTCTTCTAAAGACTTATGTGTTTTCATGTAATTATGCACGGGGTCATTGTATTACCTAGGCTATAAAATATAAATGTTGATAGTGCACATTTTCATGTGTTTACAGAAGGTATTTGCTTCTTATTTATTTTTTATGCAGACAAACTGGCAATTGTATTTGTAGTTTTCAATATAAAACTTGTTGAAATGGTTTCAGTGTGTGTATCAGTACATTTTAATATTTTTTGGCACATTTTTACAATACCGTGATAATACTGATAACCGTGATAATTTTGGTCACTATAATCGTGATATGAAATTTTCATACAGGACAGTCTTTTATTGCAGCAGTATGCATTTTATTTTGGCGGTGTGGCTCTGCTCATGTGATGCACTGGAGGAGATCTGAACGGGCTTGACACAGAGATACACAACATTTATTGAGCAATAAAGACGTATGCAAAAGAAATATTCAAAATGTACAAACGACTAAATGTTAGGACACATGTAGGCTGTGCAGCAGTGGTGGAATGTAACTATACATAAGTTGTGTACTTAAGTAGAAATGTTATGCAACTCTATTCTTCTACTCTACTACATTTCAGAGGCAAATATTGTACATTTTACTACAATTGTACATTTCAGATTACAGTTCCCTCATTACTTCATTGCTTGAGAAAATTCTACTACTTAACTAACTATTTTAAAATCTCCCCTTGGATCAGCGAGATAATGCATCGTCACAAGAATACAAAACAGGCAGGAATATTTTTCATGGTTTGCCAAGCGTAGACACACAGCGATACAGGAGATCGGATCCAGAATGCACCAGATGAAGCAGATGAAGTTTGTAGTATTTATTAAGAAAATGACAGAACAAAAGGGTGAATAAGCTCAGAGTTGTGGCAGACCAAGGTCAAAACTGAAGTACAGTACCAACAAAAGACAAACAATCCAAATCCGATAGGCAGGCAATCCACAATCCATAATCCAAAAGACAGGAAACACAGAACGAATGAATAAATCACAAGACAAAAACACAATCAAAAAAATACAATCAAATGTAGAGAAAGGGAAAACACAAAAGACTGAAAGTGATTTAAACACAGACACAAGAGGAAGGGTTTAACAAACCTATAAGGTAGATTTATCATTTTACAACAAAGGGTTGTATAACGAGATTGAGTTGTAATTCCCTTTATGCTACTCACAACAAGCAAACACATTATATACAGTAGATGGTTGGATAAATAACAAGTTAGAAATAGAAATAAAAGTATTTTACATGGTGCAGTGCTGAGGATGAACTGAGGAGTCTCAGTGAACAGACTGTGGCTAGGGTGAAGGAAAACAACAGGAAACAGTACTAAACCTAAAACCATGACAATATTCATCCAAACACATTATGTATAATAGTAAAACACTGACAGCGACCATTTTACTGCATAATGAGTACTTGTATTTTTGAAGCTACTTTGTGTTTCACTGACTTTACTTGTAGATGGAGAGGTGGAGGAAGTTAAACTTATGTTGATTATGTATTGTGAGAGATACTACAGGTTGTGGACATACATGATTGGAGGATGAATGGAATATTTTACCATAAAATTACTTCTGTGCCTGCCCGAACTATTGCAAGGCTCCATTCTTGAACTTCTGCCACTACCCAGATGCTTAAAACGTGTTGAAGTAGAATAAAATCAGCTACAACATGTTCAGGAAATAAAAATACATAAAACACAAATTAAAAAAAATTGCCTACCTTCCTGCGTAAAATGCCTCTTGTCACCGTCTGTATTGTAGGTGGAGCAGTTGTTTTGTCTGGGTCTGCGGTCGAGAGCCGAGTGTGAGGAGCTTCTGCAGCGCTGCCGCTGGAACCTGGAGGAGGCCAGCACGCTCATGCTGGACACATACGGACCACATCGAAGCATGTAAGAAAAACTAAACTGGTAAAAAGATAAACAACAGTCTATAGGCTCTAATTTATATTATTTAGTAGTAAGTCTGCAAAACAGAAACTATGCCAGTTGGTACTGTACAGTATGCAGCTGCTGTTTACTCTGTAATGTGTATATATAGTGTATATGGCCCGGGAATTCCTCATTGCATTGGACTCTGTTTTTGTTTTAATGTGCTGCTGAGTTTTAAAAACATAACAATGCAGCGACAGTTACAAAACCCTCCAGAGTTTCTCTGACAACAAAACCACATATGGGATGGCGATGTCACTCCATCTGCTCTCCTTCCCATCTGCTTGTTTGTCTGGTGCTCTTGTCAATGTTAAGACGCCCAGTCTGAGTGCCCACATGCTGTGAGAGCTCCTCTGAGAAGTTTTGCTCTTAAATTAAACTGATTTGTCTATATTTAAGTCAGTTTAGTGGTTGTCATGTGTGATGTTTCTTTGAAATAGTGATTAGACAAGTGGGACTCAAAACAAGTACGGTGTGCCTCAGTTTCCGAACTACTTTATTTTCCTTATATTCGCTTTTCATTATCTGTAAACATGTTTATTTATCAATCAAGTTTATCTGTCACATGTAATCATATAGCTGTAGCCCACGACCTCGGTGGTTCGATCCCCGGCTTCTCCAGTCTGCATGTCGAAGTATCCTTGGCAAATTGCTCCCGATGGCTGTACCATTGGTGTATGATTGCAGATGCATACTTTTATTTACGAAACAATTAGCTAAATAATGCAAAAAATTAACAATCTCTGTAAAGCTGAGGGGATCAGTAGAGTAATCATTTCCTGTGGGTACATCGTGACCTGCGAACCTTGTCTCACTGAAATTTGTTCCATTGTTAATACAGAAAATCTGTCTTAAATCTGGATGGAAAAATCTGAACTGTTTCACAAACATCTCGTTAGAGGGTTTGCAGTCACATCTCTGTCTCAATCTGTCTCTCAGGAAGTGACAGCAGGAGGACACGCTGAGCGTCAATCGACTGTTGAAGAGCTCCTTTGGATCAACACGTCCGTAATGGATGACTCACCACTCCATGGACTCGAGACACAGTGATGCTTTTTAATGAATTGAGGGACATAAGGCAGTATATGTGCCTCACAATGTACTGTGAATATAACTACCTGTGTCATACACATGCATGGTCATATTAGCAAACAGCAGCGTGTTGAATGAGTCACACCATTTACTTGAACAATTGCTATTTATGCTTTTGTATTATTATATAATGTTGGGAATTTATGTTTCTGGTCTGCTGTGAATGCATGCATGTTCAGGTGTGTGAGTGTGTGTGTGTGTGTTCATAAGCTTTTACATTTATTTACAAACACTGTAAATGCCCATGCCTTTTTGCTGTTATTGAAAAGATATAAAATCAGGGAAATGTCTGCTGACGTAATAGCTGTACTTGTATGTTTTTATGAAGATGTACAGATAAGATTTGTGTGTGTATATAGCACTTTAATGAGTGTGTCGACACACAAGCGGATATTTTTTAACTGCTGGTCAGAAGATGATAGACGACTTATCTAGTCGGTGAAGTGAATAAGATACTGAAAGGACTGATAGCAAATTAAGTATTATCAATGTATCATTTGTGTTTCAAACAAAGCTTTTCTAGGCTTTATAAAGGCTTTTATTGTGAAATGGTTAATGGATCGACATTTGTAGTTCAGGTTTTCTTGCCAAAACAAAATTGTGAAGAGATCTACCATTTCCTCATGAATACAGGGTATTAGGCTGAGTTGAACCTCTGAAAATAAGATATTTAATGAACCTAAAATGGATGTGTAGTATTTCTTCCTATAACAATTACCGCTGCATGATAATCATAAACACATGCTGAAGCCTTTGCTGTCATTCAGTGTGCTTGTGTGCTTAGCGCTGCAGCTAGTGGTTCTAGAGAACTTGATAGTGTGTATGTCGGCGCATAGATGCATAAAAGTTATAAGCAGCTGAACGAATATAAAGACAAAACAAAATGTTCATTCTTGCAGCTACTGTGCATGATAAGGGGCTTCAGTTAAGGTTGCTCTCTTGTCCGAGATACAATTTAGACAACATTTTTAAAAGTGAGCAAATTTCTGTACAAACATGTGGGCAAAAAAATGGGATTATTTTCCTATATTTATTCTAGTGCGTGATCTTTCAGTTTGAGTGCATGACTTATTGATTTCACATTGTTATGCTTCCCTTAAAACCCTGCCCTCGCACTCAAACAGACCCTGCTTGCGCTTAGATTTGCTCTTCTCAAACCATTTGCTTGCACTCAGATATTGTTCTTGCACAGATTTCCTGTGCACCAGCTTCAGCTCTTCTCCTCGCGCTCAGGCTGTTTCTGTGTGCTTGTGAAACATTTACTCTCAGATTTCTACTCCGCTCTAGGACTGTTTGTGCATAACCAGTCAAAATCCTCAGTAAAAGGCCAGGTGTATTTTTGACCAGTGAAATGATCCCTGCCTCGTGCTGGCATGTTGCTTACATCCTAGAGCGTCCCATACGGGGCGTTGCTTTCTTTACAACCTTTGCAGTACAAGCATGGGTATTACGTTGCTTGGCCAACTGAATCCCATTTTATTCCACAGGGACTTTAGTAGAACCTGACATCTGAGCTGGGCCAACATGGCTCCTATCCCTATTTTCTAATCCAAAATCCGGCTT
>NW_024044570.1:13771094-13795094 GCF_014851395.1 Micropterus salmoides
CTGTCTCCTGGTAGCGCCTCCATGCTCTGGACGCTACGCTGGCAGACACAGCAAACCTTCTTGCCACAGCTCGCATTGATGTGCCGTCCTGGATGAGCTGCACTACCTGAGCGACTTGTGTGGGTTGTAGACTCCATCTCATGCTACCACTAGAGTGAAAGCACCGCCAGCATTCAAAAGTGACCAAAACATCAGCCAGGAAGCATAGGAACTGAGAAGTTCCTGTCTCCACCTGCTGGCACGTAAAGCCGTCTCCTACCAGCGTTGTTCCAAAGACTTCTATTCCTGTCATCATCACGCATAGACCAGTAAACCGAAATGTGCACATCCCACACAGAAATATTAGTAATCTCTTAAGGATTAGGACAACTGCACCAACTCCAGCACCCAAAACAAACTCATTTAAAATGGCTCTCTTCAATGTGAGATCTCTGTCAAGTAAGACTTTTATCTTAAATGATTTTATCTTGTCTGCAAATCTAGATTTTATGTTTTTAACTGAATCCTGGTTGCAAATGAATGACTATAGCCAGCTAGCTGAACTGTGTCCGCCTGAATATGATTGTTTTAGTCAACCGAGGGTCAGTGGTCGTGTTGGTGGGCTAGTGAGCGTGTATAGGAAAAATTTAAAATGTCATCAAGTACGCTGTGATGGATTTAACTCTTTAAAGTTCTCACTCTTAAAGTTGGAGGGCTGCAACCTATCATATTTGTTGTAATTTATCGCCCCCCAAAACCGCCTGGAGGATTTTTATCAGAACTTCCTGAATTTTTATCTACTCTGGTTTTAAATTATGACAGAATTGTTCTTTGTGGCGACTTTAATATTCATGTTGATGACCCCACCAATGTTAATGCAACTGACTTTTTAAATATGGCCACTTCTTTTAACTTCAAACAACATGTCAAAGGGCAAACACATAAACCCTTTTATACACATAACACATAAAGTTCCCTTTATTTGTTTGAGCAGTGTATATTATATATATTTACAATTTGTATTTAAAAGAGGAATAACTAAAGTAAAATTTGAAAGTGCTCTCAACTTTAGATTTATTGTCTAAAAAACAAAAATCTATCTTTACACTTTTTAACAAAAAAAATACAAAAAACAGTTTGGCATCTTGCTTTGTCCTTGAAACAATATTCTCAGGCACTTTGAGCTAATAGCATATTTGGCTTGGAGTAGCTTTCACCCAAATTGTATGCATCATTCACTTAAATATAAAGTAGTTTAAAAGAGTAATACATTTGACATGATTCTTGACACTTATTTCCTTTTAAAATGTATATGAACTATCAGGATTGAATGTAAATAATTGGATAAGATTTGGACAGAGATTGCCTGAGACTGCATACTAATTTGCTCATTTGTCTGGTTTTCTAATGCACATAACTGAAGGAATTGAAGGAAAATAGAGGGTTAATATATTTAAGAGCTAGTAGACTTCAGCTAAGGCCTCTTTTACCACTAATAGCACTGACAGCATAGTCAACACTGTACCAGCAGCTGGGAATCAGAGCAAGGGACTGACGAGCATCAGCATTTAGGGAATTTTCCAGAGCCTTAAATGTGCACATGTGATATGCTCTAAACCACAGAAAACTGAATGAAAAACTGTCAGAATGGTTGAGCAATAAAAGTATATGAAAAAAGGCGGAGAGAAACGTGCACATGTGCCACGTGTTATATTTAAAACTGTTTGGTTTGGGTAAATATGCTACAGATGTACTGAGTGATTGCAGACCCTGACATTTTGTGTCAACTATTGTTAAGTTCAAACAGTTTTGTGCCTGTTTGTAATTACTAATAAGCATATGGAAGTGTTCAACAAAATGATCTAGCACTGTGAAATATTTGCTACTTTCTACAAAATTGTAGAATAAGGCATACCATTGTCACACACAGATATAAAGCTCCACAGAGGGTAGTGAATTACAAAAGTTTCACATTGGTGTCAGCATCCATTTAGTTCTTGAGGAGATTCAAATGCTGAGGAATGGCAAGATAAAACTGATAAAGGCACACCAGTCGGGTTTTCAACAAGAAGCAGCTCCCAGAAGAATAACACTGTGAACTGACTGAAGTTTTGTTTTGGGAAAGTGAAAGGAATTCATTCAACCGGAATTAATGAATAATGTGTACAATACTCATTTTGTCAAACCCACACTGAAACTATTAGAGAAACAACAAACATGTGATCTATACAATCTATGAAGTGGAAGCAACAGAGCAGAGGTCAGGTACATATTACATCATATTGATTTTTTTCTGAAGTACGTAGACTGCAAAACTTAAGCAGGTGGATACAAAGTTGAGGTTTTCCCCAGACAAATTAATTCAATACAGCAGTCAATAATCCATTTCCCCCTGAGCACTCAAGTAGCTGCATGTCAATATCACATTGACTTGATATGTTCAGACCCCACTGAGGCTTCTCGTTGCCACATTACTCTCATACCCTCAGCTGCGCTACCAGCTGGTAAAATGTAAATGCCTGTGTCACTCTGCCACACTAACCCAGGTTCTTGATAGTAACCTAGTGCCTCTTCTTGCATATGTGAAAATGTGACCTATACTCCCCTGGATGAATGTAACCTTTCCTATCTAGGCTGTGTGTGTGTGTGTGTGTGGTGTGTGTGTGTGTGTTTGTGTGTGTGTGTGTGTGTGTGTGTGTGTGTGTGTGTGTGTGTGTGTGTGTGTTCTTGCTTCCCAAAAGAGCTCACTCAGACCTGGCAAAATCTCTAGACGTTCCCTGGGAGCCGTTCCGTTGGTCCAGACTGCCAGCAATGTGGACGCTCAGTTTAAAAGGTGTATACAAACAGTTTGTGTTGGTATGGGAACAAACTCTGTCTCTAGTTGTCTCCAAAATGTCTTGCCTTCTGCATCCTTCTTGTGGCATATCCAATCCAACTCAAACACAAAAATCCCTCACCTAAAATAAACCCAAAAAGATTACCAGAACAGCCCAACATATTGATGTAATCCATTTAGGCCGGCTATCGGCAGAAACACTGAGATGGCACTGTGGAGGTGAGGTCCCTTTAGAATGCACATATTGAAACGGTATACTTCCGAGTGCCACTATATTCTGTATTTGAATATAAGGTATTAATTGATGTTGTTAGGCAAGGCAAGGCAAGGCAAGTTTATTTGTATAGTACATTTTAACAGCAAGGTAATTCAAAGTGCTTTACATAAAACATAAAAGCAACAGGGAAATATAAAAAAGTTTAAAAGCAACATAAAATTTAATAAAAGTTACAGTGTACAATCAGGGTTAAAAGAGTTAAATGGAAAATAAAAACAGGCTGAGGGGTTGTGCAAATAATTGAGCTACAGTTATTCTGAAAAAAGAATAAACAGAGAAGTACACTTAATTTACTCTCTCTAGCTAGTCTGTACTCGGGTCCACAGCAATCTTTGGGTCCACTGAAACTCCAAAAACCCTTGGACACTACAGAGACCTATCTATCAGCAGGCCACTTTGATCGAGTTATACTCTAGACCCACCTGTGCGTTTACAGGTGGACAGATGTTCCTGCAAATCACTCGGGCGCGAGATTTAAGACCACTTCCTTCACTCTGTTCAATCTCACTCCCATAATCCCCCAATTTAATTACCTACTCATTTCTCACTGTGTAAATATTTAATTAAAAGCAATGATAAAAAGCTAAAAACAAAGAAAAAGAAAACAGGACAATAAAAGTTACAGTGCAGTGTAAGTTATCAATAAAAACAAAATCTTAAATATTTAATTAAAAGCAACAGTAAAAAGAAAAGTCTTCAGTCTTAATTTAAAAGAACTGACTGTTTCAGCAGACCTGCAGTTATCTGAGAGTTTGTTCCAGATATACGGAGCATAATAACTGAACGCTGCTTCTCTTTGTTTAGTTTAGTTTTTGTTAGGGTTTGGTGGTGGTTGGACCCAGGCACAGACAGATGCAGCTTGAGATTTGGTACAAATAGAGAAAAGGCTATGGAACCCAAAGTTGGAGATGGTGGAGTGGATTGTGAGCTGGCGTGTGGCTGGAGAGGTGCTGAGGCACTTGGCAGCAGAGGTCTGCGGCAAAAAAGAGCGAATGAACAAATTTGTACGATCAAAGCGCTAGTTGGACAACCAGTTTTACCACAGATGGCAAAAACAATCTGGCACCGGCCGTCTGGAAAGCAGGAGCTTAAGAGCTGACATGTAGCAGGCTGATGAGCTGCGGGTGTGGAAGAAAGACAGGTGCTGTGATGACTGCCACGCCCCCATGCACAAAAGAGAGAGAGAGAAAAGCCACCCGAACACAAACACAAACAAATACCCAGAAATGTCTAAACCGTGACAGATGTTTTTTTTAAATAATTTTTATGATTGCTTCGTATTTGCAATTTTTTGACCCATTTGATGATATCTTAGTGTAGCGCATTAGCATGCTAACATTTATTAATTAGCACTAAACACATCGTACAGCTGAGGCTAAAGGGAATGTCAAACCAAAGTAGTGGATATGTTAACGATAATGGTGCTGGATAAAAAATCAGAAGATCACCAAAGATATTATAGTTCTTCCTGAGGGACCAGCCTACCGAATAGCGTACCTCTTAGGTTAGGATTTACCATTGACAAGCCAAGTTAGTTTCATGCATAACACAATCTTTCCCTTGGTTTCAGTCTTTGAACTAAGATCGGCTAAACATATCCCATCTCTATGCTGGACATTTAAACCAAAAAGAGTTTAATGTTAGCTTAAATGGCTCTAAACTTCTGTTTATCCTTTAAAAGGTTGGTGAGAACAGCCAATGTGCAAACAGTCCACAGACATAAGCAAAAGCTTCCTTGCTGCTAATGTGATACCAGGCCTGTACTTCCTCACCCCCTTGCTTGTTCGGAGGGGTCTTTGCCCTCAGTCTGGTCATAAGCAAGTTAAACACATGATAGAGTTTGAGGGAGGTCAAGCAACTGACTTATTAACATTAAACTGTGTTTTCATAGAAATTCCATACATGCTCTGTATTCATATAGCACCTTTCTAGTATTTTCAACCACTCAAAGCACTTTTACACTACACCCACCATTCACAGACACACTGAGCCAAACAGTGCTCAAACAGAAATTTACATCCACACACTGGTGGAACCAGGGGCAATTTGATATGTTGCCCAAGGACACTTCAACACGCAGCCTGGAGGAGCCAGGGATTGAACTGCTGACCTTCTGATTAATGGGCAACCCGCTCTATCTCCTGAGCCACAGTTGCCCAATACTAGTCTGAATAATTTTCCTGTTACCTGCCCCAAAATTAGGGGCTAATGTTTGAGTCTTGCACTACACTTTTCACACAATTTTTGATGAAAACTCTTTAAAATTAAACCTCATTGTCACATTGGTATTGTGTAAGGAGTCATTTCACAATATAATGTAACTAGCAATTAAAGAAGAACAAACTTTTGCACACATGTATTTAGTCACTGAGTGAACATACTTTGCTAGTTTCCATTTCTTCCATCATCAATTATTTTACCAGAAGTGTGGGTTCAGAAGTATTTTATATCATTTCTAAAATATGCAATCATTTTACCAGTGATGATGCCTTTTTAATGGGGATAATTCCTTTAATTCTCCCAGCAGATCATGACTAAGTGTGATAAAGAGGTCAAAACTGGGCAGACACACAAAAATAACAAGTGATCAGTTCTTGCAAAACATTGCTAAATACTATAGATCGGAGAATGATACCAGGGTCTTGGCAAGAATGTTGTTTATTGCAGCTGTGGATGAGAAAGCCTCCCCTTATCTGGTATCGGTTCACCACTTACAGAGAGAAAAACAACGTGAACATCTGCACAGAAATATAATTTCACAAGTAGTCAATATGATATGCTTTCTTCTAAGTGACTCTGCTCAGTTTGAATGAGGGCTGGCCATTGTATTCAAAGCAGCAGGCCAGGTAACTCAAATCATGTTTAGTGACCTCCTGCTGAATCAATTTATGATCAATACCAACGCTGTGTTGACCTTTTTTTCATGGCCTCACTGCATGGCCTCTGCGTGTTTCATGTTTCAAACGGGGTTGAGCAATACAAAGACAAGGTCCAGCTTTCACTTAGCAAACTCACAATATCATAAATTTACATCACCTCTGGGGCTCAGCCATTCAGAGGAGGGGAAGAAAGGCCTGAGAAAATCCCAAATCAAATCCCACTATAACCACATTAAATGTCTCTGTTGCTCTTTCCTCTAGCACATTTGGCACAACCAGTGTTCAGTTATCATATAAATATAAATTGTGACTGTGTGGTAGACACTTTCCGTGTCTTTATCTTCCTGGTGAAGGGCATGAAATCCTCCTTATGAGAGGAGCTTGAAAGTCAATGATTGTTGCAGCCCTGTTGCACTGAAAACAGCTGCTGTCTCCTCCAGACGGCTCATCTGGAATGATGATCGACCTGAGCAGGCTGAGATTAAGGAGGATTATGGATGAAAAGGATGGTATGCCAGGTGGGTGACCATTTCATGGTGTGAACCATGTTTCCACTTAGTTTGGGCCTTTATCTGACAGTAAAATAGCTGGACTGCAGATCATCTTTCTATCCACATCCAAAATGCACAGAGAGATGTGTGCACTTGGAACATCATGTGTTAACATACCTGCATACTGTCAATGTAAAATCTAAAAAACAATGAAGTTTTAAAATTGATTGAAACATATAACCAAGGTCAAATAATAAACATAGGAGGGGGCATCTAGAGGGGCATTTAATTTTTATTTTATTTATCACAGTCCATAAACTAAAATGCCTTGAAAAGTATTTGAAAAAACACCTCACGCTCCACCAAAATCATATAATTTACTGTCTGAGCTTGACAGTAAAGTGAAATGAAAAATACAGTGATATTCAAGCTCACTTACAGCTTCAGGAAACTATTTTGTAAGTTTCTCTCCCTGTGCAGCTATTACTGTAGGACAGATGTGTGAAAGGACATAAACATAAAAACATTAACCAGTAAAAAACATATTATATAAATTAATAGGTATATTTTCCACTACTGAGTAATAATAAGTACTACATTGCTATTGGAAGTACCAGAAGGAAAGTTACAAGTAACCCTCTGTTGCTTCTGTAGAGTGGTTATAATGTGCTGTTGTGCAGTAAGAGTTGACTGTTTGACTGACCCCCAAAGTTACTGTTGCAATGCACATAATGCAGTTTGCAGAAGTAGGCAAAAGTATGAGTTGGATAAAACGTCAGACTCCAGGTGATGTTTCCAGCTGACTTGTTTTAAAATGTGAATCTTGTAAAAGGAGTTAAATAAAAATATGCACTTCATGGTTACGTAAATGATACCATGCTTAAAGACTGGGGTTAAAGCGGTATGTCATGGAAATAAAGAAACAGCCCTGTTCTTGTATGGAAGTAGTTATTATTTCATGATTATTTCATTATGACAAACATGTTTGGCTTCTTAGATAATGTAATTGTCTGTTGCTGTCTGTTTTCACTTTTAGCTTTACAAGAGTAACATTAAAGGCTTTTAGGATGAGGGCTTACGCTATCTCTGGGAACGTTGGCACTGGGCTGGGGTTTCTGGAGTATCAGCTGCTAGCATTATCCCAAACTCTGATAGCGTCCATAATGCTTCCACACAGTATTCTTGTTCTTGTGTTTTTGTTTTTGAAGAGGTCAACAGATCAGGGATGCTGCAGTGGATATATTGAAGTGAACCAGCTGAAGTTAAGATAACTCCCATACTATCAATACACCTGTTGAACAAGCATAAACATGTAAACATGTAGAAAACAAATACAGCGTAGAGTATAAGTTACTTTGCTATTGCAGCTTTAGTGATGCTCCAGAAACAATATTTATTCTAATCATGTTCTGAATGTATTCTTTTCTTTAAATAATATATATTTTAAGGGGCACTTTAAGTAATGAAAAAGAACCAATAAGAGTAGTGATAAAGAACTTAACCGATAAGAGTATTAGTATCAATAAAATCCTAACCATACCATCTATAAACATGTTTAACACTGCAACTTTTCAAAAAACACATTGCACTCAGGGCGGGTTCTAATAATATCACTCCATTTACGTGACATTAATCACCTCCGATCATCTCTCTCACCCACTAGTACAGCCATTCTTGTTCACACACTGGTCACATCCCGCATTGATTATTGTAATTCTCTTCTCGTTGGTCTTCCTCTCAGAGCCTTCAGCCGCTCTGCCCCTCGTCTCTGGTACTCTCTTCCACCAGACATTCGCAACATTGACTCACTTTCCATTTTTAAATCCCATCTATTTAAACTGACATATCCCACGTGATCAATCTTTCTCAATCTTTGATTCCAGTTGTTTTTTACCCTGATTTTATGCACTGTAATTATAGTTGCTAATTTTATTGATTATTGCTGGACTGTTTTATTATGTTTTGTAAGGTGACCTTGAGTGTTCAAAAACGTGCCTATAAATAAAATGTATTATAATTATTATAAAGGTGTGAACCAGTAAGAGTAAGAATGATACAGTATATTGTTTAATTTTCCAGCTGGTCTGGTTTGCGTTCGGAAAGGCAAAAACTCAAAGGTCCAGAAAGTGTAAACAAAATCAAGTGACGGAATCGCTGTTGATTATTGGTCATACAATCAGCTGGGAGAAAAACAACACACTCCTTCAAATTTCTACCTGGATATCGGAGCACAGTCAGGTTCATGTTGGTGTTAGTCGGCAGTGCAAGTGGACCAGTGAAGTTATTGCAAACATGCAAAAAAACAAACAAACAGAAAAAGCAGCTTATGTTTTCAGATTCTGTATGTATCCATGAATTAATTAATTTATGCATTATGCTATATCCCTATGCTACATACAGGTACATAAGGTGACTCACTATATATAAAATCTATCAACATCACTGAAGCTGTCGAGAAACTCAACAAAATTGAGGGTGGTAGTTTGCTTTCCTCAAACGTTGGTGACGTCTTTGACATATCTGATCTAGTTAATTTAACTTAATCATGATTATTTGACGAGTCCTGTTTATATTTGTTGTTGGACAGAAAAGAAAACAATGCATTGAAGTGGAGAGCATGAGAGCAACAGAGCAGATTACACTAGGCAAACATGTGTTTTGTGGAAGCTGAATTAGCAGTGTCTGTCATTTATAATGAAAATTTTAAGTAACTAGTAAGATATTTTTAAGTAGTTCTTCCACCACTAATTATCTAAGTGTCTGACAACATTGTGGAAAGGATCCCTAAATAGATGTTTCTGTCTGTGCAGAAAAAGAGTGTTGTCAAAAACCCGGGAGTCCTTATTAACGCTGAGTTGGATTTTAACAGTATTAAAAGTCCCATTTTTTCATTTAAGAAGCATTGCCAGAGTTAGACCCTTCCCCGCCTTTGAAGATGCCAAAAAGTTGTTACATGCTTTTGTTTTTTCATGATTGGACTATTGTAATACACTGTTTACTGGTTTACCCAGAAAATATATTAATAGGCTACAAACCAGAATGAGAGAACACATCACTCCAGTTTTAGCTTCTCTGCACTGGCGTCCTGTAGTGTTTTGAATCGATTTTAAAGCTATTTTACTTTTTTTTTTTTTTTTTTAAAGCGCTTCATGGTTAAGCACCATCTTATCTATCTGACTTTTAATCTAATAATTATATTCCAACTAAAAAGTTAAAAGTTTGATGAAGCAGCGTTGTGTTTCTATGCACCAATGGCTTGGATCAAACTCCCATTACAGATAAGAGAAGCTACCTCTCTAGATACTTTTAAAAAGCAGCTCAAGACCTACTTTTGTGCTTTTGCTTTTAACCGAGTAAACACATTTTTATATTTGTATTTGCTACCCTTTTCCAGGTTTAATACCTGGGTTTTGTGCTTGTCGCGTATGTGGATGCTACTGTATTGCAAGTTTTGTTTATTTATTTTTACGTGCTCGTGATGTAAAGAACTTTGAACCGCATTTTATGTACAAAAGGTGCTATACAAATAAAGAGTGTTATTATTTATTTTTTTATTTTTAAACCAGCAAGGCACAGAAAAACACAAACAAACAAAAATAACAAAGACAGTAGAAGAGCAACTCCCGTATTCTGCAAGGTGGTCGCTTTGACGAGAGATATATAGTGACTCTTCCTGGTTAAACAAAAGGGATCTTTCTCTTTTTAAAAAACAACAATGTTGTGAGACACTTGTAATAACAATCTGAGCCAGTGGCAAAAACAAGCACTTTAGTGGACATACTTTGACAGGGCGCAATTGCATCTTGCTGCTGATGACTGTAGCACAGTTGCTCAATACTGGACCAGTTTCAAAAAATGTTTTCCCAATTAGTCACATAGACACATAATGGCAAAAAAAGGTCCAGGTTGAAAAATACTGAAGTTATCCTTTAAGCACTGTTGCACAATAACATGTACACCCGGTGAACCGCTGCTGAATAAAGATTTATTCTAAGTGCTTGAAGTTGTTAATGTAAAGTATTAGAAGTTTAGACAATTTTAGAAAACAAATGTAACTTATTCACTTCTTTCTTTCTTTGTGCTTTTATTTTTGATTAGTAACAGAATTTAAGTGAAGATTGATGACAAAACTGAAATTTGGCCCTGAATGAAAAATCTGGTTTTGATCAGGCCCATCGTTTATCAGTAGTTTGGTAGCTTATATCCAACTTTGCTTGCCGAATGTTCCATGAGATGTTGTAAATCTGTCAAACATAGCCTGATTTATTACAGTATTTACAGAGGTTTGCCAAAACTATCTGGGGTAATTTTCTGATTATTTTTGTCGAAGAGTATGTGAAATTCAACATGAGTTTGACAATAACTATCTACCAGAGTATTTCTGATCATGTACATTGGAAGCTGCAATGAATTATCCTTTTCCCATGAGAGTAGACTGTAGTACACTGGTGGGTTTGATAGGGTTGTTTGTCATTGATCAATAACAGTGACGCAATGATTGCTTTGCCAGATGCGAAGACGTGTGTGTCTGAACTCACATTGCAGCTCGTATTCTTTTTTTGGAAGAAGCACGCCTGTGCATGTGTTCTCAAGCCAAAAAAGCAAACAACAAAATATATTTTTATTAGAAAATATTTTGTATTGTGAAATATTTGGTCATCACCAGATATAACTGATTTCCTGATGAGTCTCTGCTGTACAGTATTTCACAAACACTTGCTCATCAGTATTGTGAAAATATCACTTGAATATATGGATCAAAAACAGGTTGTGCCAGACACCTGTTGATTCTGTTGGAGTGCAGGACAGAACTCCATCTCCACATGGCTCTGGAGAAACCATAGTGATGGAGTAGGCTACAGCAACTAGGACAATGGCAGAGTCTATATTGGAAATACCTAAGAAGTTTCCAAGAAAAGTTTCTGATGTTCCAGATAAAAAAGAAACTTGGAATTTAAAGTAAGGATTACAGTAAAAAAAGAATGTAGTCGACGGTGAGGACAAAAACGGATAACAATTGGTGTAGCTAGTAACAGATGTTTTGTTACTGGTCTAGGATTGGTATTTGTAAAATATTTAGAGTAGGCTAAGTAGCTAATACATTTACTCTACCTAAATAATGAATTATCGTCTTAGAACTGTCAAAATTTCTCTTTATTTCAGTAACTTTTTCTGAACACTAGCCTGGGGTGAGCTCACTTGTAGGCATACGTCCGAAGCACGCAACAACAGAGTTTGTGTAATTACCCTGCTGACAGAAGACGAGAACGCTTTGTCCTCCATAGCCCTCATGGAAGTTTAATAAAAACTGATTGGATCAATTACAGCATCATAGGGAGATGAGGGACTGCGCGTGTCTTGTCTCCTTTGGGCTGTTGTTCATAGCTTTTATCACATGGCATACATTTTAATAAAGATAGAAATGTAGCATGGGACAATTGATTGCATACTCTGTAATAATACCACTTTAATGACAACAAATAAGATACTATCAAAAACCTGACTTTGTGTATAACCCGCGTCATTATTTCTCTGATGTATCCACAAGACAAAATGAAAAGAAAGAAAAAAAACTTATTGGATTTTGAAAAGGGTTGACCATTCTCACAGGGATTCAGAGCATCTCACTTGTGTTGTTATGCTTTGATGATTAACACTCTCGTAAAATGAGAATTAAACTGTTTAGCAAAAACTATTTCTTGAAAAGGTCACATGCTGTTTTTCTAAAATTGTGTGAGACATGACGACTGTCAATGCAGGAGAGCTGAAAGACTTCCTAAACCTTTTTAAAGTAAGAATATACGAGAACCTCTCTTATCCTCTTGGCATGCAAAACACACAAGGGAAGTATATTGCTGTAAATTTCTACAGCTGCATGTACTTTCACTTTCACTGTACTTTCACTGAGACATGTTATGGCTTGATATTTGGGACACCTTGGCAAAAACAAAAGGTCAAGCTTTCCTGATATGAGGCAGCCCAGGATCATGAACTTTTAACTGTTTAATAATACCAACACCTATACACTAAATTGATTTCAAATTCATATACTTTCTTAAATAAATGTTCTCTTTGTCATCAATGTACTTAAATGCAGATTGCTTTTGCATGTGTACCAAATGAGCTTTGAGTGATACTGTAGTAGTTAAGGTAAGAGGAGTTAATAAATAAACTACAACTGAACCTAGAGGTGTTTCGTTGATTTAATGCTTGGTCTTCAGTTTGGCGCTCTTTCCTTCCTTCCTACTACACATTCTGTTCCAGTCTACACAAGGCTCTTTGTGAGTTTTAGCAATTTATTTTATGGATCAAATTGCAGCATTTAGTCTTGCCATGACCTAATATTTATGAAATGTCTCAGCTGTGTGATGTGTGGTGGCATTGTATTAACTGCTTTTTGTGATGCAGTTACTGTATTGTACTACAGTGTATGAAGGTAATTTCTATTATATCACATCCTAAACATCTAGAAAGAGAGGGGTGGAGGGAAGTGAGGGAGGGAGAGATGCTGATTGTGGCTTTCAGCTCCTGTAACCGTGTTGCAATAATTTCTTCCTTAGTGACGGCCATCCACGGCAAGTTTGGTACAAATTCAAAAAAATCCAGAGAGAGATAGCAAGACACTTAGCCCCTAGTTGCTCCAGAGGTGTGCGACCTCTGACATATGTAGCAATTGTAAGTCGCTTTGGAGAAAAGCGTCAGCTAAATTAATAAACGTAAATTTATCGTCTTTCCTTGAGACCCAGCAGATTGCCATACTAAACAAAATGTTCATGTGTGGTATGGCCACTTCTCCCCAAGAAGTGCCACAGTCACGTGTCATGTGCAAGCCTACACCCTATAGCATGAAACTGTAGGCTCTGAGTTCTCTCCCTACGAAGTTTATGATTACTCCCCACTCTCTGCTGTGGTGTTTCTTTTTGAGGTATGAGTTTGGAGCCTAAACATTAACTGTGTACATATTCTACATTCACACAATAACCAATCCAATGTGAGCTTTCTTACAGAACTAGCTTCATGGTAACCTTGTTTCATAACCTTATCCTAAGATTATGATACATGATTTCTAGGAATTTAAGCGAAGAAACTAATACACTAATGTGTATGATAGTCTCAAATGGACACAGAAAACAGTCTGGATGATTTTTGTATGCCTGTCTGACATATATGTTAAACTTGACTATCTACAGTCTTGGTTACATAAGTAACCTATTTAATGATTCCTTTTATGTTTTTGATCACAAGTGCAGAGAGAAAAATGTGTATGGGATCATGATATTTCGTGAATTGTTGTTGTTAAAACACAAGAGCAGATAGATGTGATCAATGGCAGTGTTTCTAAGAAAAATCAAAAAACAAACTACAGCACACTGGTCTGACTTTACTACCTTTATTGTGAGCAACGCGTTTCGCCCATTGCTTCTTCAGGCTCACATAATGAAATTACAAAAACACTTGTTTTAAGTAGACCCTGTGTGTTAAGTAGACCCTGTGCAGGTCATGTGACAAGCACAATCCATGTTTTCCATGACACCTACAAAATTAACATCTTATACAAAGTAACACAGCATAATATAAGCAGCAAGAATGTGCTAATTATCCGAGCAGTATTTCTAATTTGGAAATCTAGACCAAAGTGTTGTTATTCTTACAGTCTGTATGTTTTGAGCTTGTTTTTCTTTAATTTGCATTGATATGGTTAGATGCCAGCACATTCTCTGTAGCATGTACAGTAGATAGAATATGTTCAATAAATGAATATGAGTCACCAACACTGGATAATAAAATTTGGATGTGTATTTGTAATAGGTGGACTTGATGTATCATTCCAGTAGAGCAGCAAAATTACACTTTTGAGAGAAACAAACAGGATTAAACAATATAAATACCTGCTCTTGAATTATTATGTACCCCTCAGGATGTACGATCCTCCATGTTTGCATGAATAAAAAGAAATATGTAAGTGTTTCTGCTGGGCATATTTATGAAAATTGAGGTGTATTTTGATTTGATTACATTTGATTAAACTTAAAATTTTAAGTAATGTGGAGCTTGATGATTGCAGCGACAGAGAACAGAAACAAAGCCGTGCAGATTCCTGCTGTACAGTTTGGAGGGATTCAAGTCTGGTGGATATTATTTTATTGTATTTCAAAAGGTTACGAGGTGTCAACCAGATAATTAAATTATGTTATTTAAGTAAAAGGTCATTGAATTGCTTACATATATTGACTGTACATACCGCATAAGTCTCTAAGATATATAAGAATATACAAATGTCCATGTAGCCACAAGTGGACAGTACGTTCTCAAGCTATGAATATTAAAGTGCCAACATTTGCTTGAACTCTTTTCAGTAAATATCATGCAAGTGGAACAACATCAAGAAATGCCCCAGCCTGACTTTCAATCCTTGATGGTTTTAACATGCTTTTGGCTGGCTGTTGTACTCTTGGTGTTCGAGATCAAGCAGTATAGTCAAGTCATGTCAAGTAAATTTTTATAGCCCTGCTACATTTAGAGCTTTATAAGTCGACACAAGGATGACTTCCGGACCCAGGCCAAGCTCTCTCAGAAGACCAGGGGAAACTTATAAAAAAAAGCTTAGAAGAAAAGTATGCCTAAATAGAGGAAACCTCTGGAGTGGCAGGTCAGTAGTTTGACACAGTGGTGTCTAGTGGTTTTCCTGAGATTAGATTTGTCATCAGTTCTCAGTATTACAGAGCTAGTTACCAGTAAGCACTGCTGTGCTGAATGCCAAAACAAGCATTCAACCACAAGATGCAAAACAAAAGCACAGCAGCAAATAATTTAAAGTGGAGATCTTAGCAAGCAATGCTATGTGAAAAAAGTTGTATATATATTTTGTGGCTCCAGAGGGAGCTGTTCTATTTCACACAGGCTCCGCCCTCTACTGGACTCTATGGGTACTACCTCCTCCAATCACATGCACACACTTGCCCACTGAAATTTTATCGTGCACGTAGACGTGACGTATAAAAATAGCAGTGTCCCTACTGCCTCAGCATCCTTTTTCTTCAGCAAACCGCGAACTGCTCACTGAATTCACCACCTCCACGGATGGAGTTGCCACTTCTAGAAAGATGTCTATGAAGATTCTCAGTCATCCAGGTCATAGTTATCCAACGAGGGTTAAAATGAAGGGCAACTGGACTTGGTTGAAGATACTGGAAGACGTTTCGTCCCTTATCCAAAGGACTTCTTCAGTTCTGACTGACTGGCAGGGAAACTCAGCTATTTAACCTCAGTGGGGTCGTTGGCCCGGGTCATCGATACCGCTGGTTCGTTAGTGTTCCTTGGTGTTGTGACGACAGTCGTTACAGTCGTTGAGACTACCTGTGGCCAAGACTGAACGACCATCGTTGGTATCTTCACCTGAGGCCAAGACTGAACGACCATCGTTGGTATCTTCACCTGAGGCCAAGAGGTTACATTTGTTGAGTTTCCTGGGAAGTGATGAAAGGACAGCATTGTAAGTGGGGGATAACCTGTATATTGGGGAGACTAAACAACCACTACACAAACGCATGGCTCAACACAGAAGGGCCAACTCCTCAGGTGAAGATACCAACGATGGTCGTTCAGTCTTGGCCTCAGGTGAAGATACCAACGATGGTCGTTCAGTCTTGGCCACAGGTAGTCTCAACGACTGTAACGACTGTCGTCACAACACCAAGGAACACTAACGAACCAGCGGTATCGATGACCCGGGCCAACGACCCCACTGAGGTTAAATAGCTGAGTTTCCCTGCCAGTCAGTCAGAACTGAAGAAGTCCTTTGGATAAGGGACGAAACGTCTTCCAGTATCTTCAACCAAGTCCAGTTGCCCTTCATTTTAACCCTCGTTGGACACTTCTAGAAAATTATCTTTGCACCCGGGCGAGGTGACCCATGTCCTGCCTGGACGAGTCCAGGCCCCCACCCCCCGCCAGCCGACCTGCGGCTGGGAAAGGGAGCGACTGGCCAAGTGACCATTATGGAGAGAGGCCTGCTGACGCTGCCACAATCCCCTTTCTGGTGTTCAAGACGCCACTGTTTTACATGTGCTGCTTGTGTAAAACTATGGCAAGGCTTTTCATAATGTGGAAACCGTTGTTTTGAGTAATGTTTATTACATTCCTCAAAGAGCTAACGTTAACTCCTGGGGTGAGGCTAAGGGTTCGCCCTGCGGCCTTGTGTTCATGAAGCCACTGTTCTAACATGTGCTCCTTGTGTGTACACTGTGGTGATGCTTGTGAATGTTAAACTGTTTATTAGAAACACATTACATTCTTAAAAGTGCTAATTCCCCACCACCAACCCCATCCCATTGAGCTAGCCGTGTTGAACGCGTGGCTGCGCTCACCGACGCTAAGCTAATGGTTCGCCCCGCCTCAGTGAACTGTAGCGCTGCATTCCCAGCGCGCCCACGAGGACTCGCACGGGTGCGTTGCTAGCTCACTAGCGGTGAAAGCGTGTTACATAAACAGACAAGCCACCCTGCCGACATCTCTTTCGCCGAGCGGTCACAGCGGAGCTAGGCTAGTCTGCTATAGCCAGAGAGAGACAGCCAAAGTCAGGTCTCTGTCGGTATAGCGGGACTCTCCTGGTGGCATCCGAATGAGACGGTAGTATTACCTGGGCTTCCTCCTTGCTAGCCGGACAGCCGGCTAGCAAGGAGAGTAGGATGCCCTGTCCTGACACTGTTGCACGTTGGGCCATCATTGGAGCAGCGAGCTGTGGTGCGTTCAAGGACACCACGGATCAACAGACCGTGGAGTATTCAAGGACACCACAGAGCAGCAAGCTGTGGTGCGTTCAAAGACACCAGGGAGCAACTGGCCCTGGTGCGTTCAAGGACACTATAGCCCGTTTGACTTTGGGCCCCACCTTGGGCTAAACTTCCATTTATGGAAAGTTGGCGGTGGAAAGTGCCAAAGATGCGTTGTTCACGTGTGCACATTTTCATACAGAATGGTGACACCGCTGCATGCGGACAAACTGGGTGGACAGCATTCTGAGACGTGGCTACTCTCTTCAGTTCTGCTGCATACCACCAGTTTTCCTGGACATAATGGAAGCCAGTCTATCCTCTCAAGAGGAAGTGGACTTCCTGGCCGCCGAGATCCAGCAACTTCTGCTGAAGCAGGCTGTCTTGTCTTAGGGCATCTCTGCGCATGACATGCACAGAGGTCTTGGACCATGTACTTTTGGTCCCCAAAAAGCTTCTGAGCCATTCTGGATCTCCGCCACCTGAACCAGCATAATGGACAAGAGGGCGTTTCCACATGCTGATGATCAAGAAAATGCTGGAGCCAGTGCAACCTGAAAGACACTATTTCATGTCAAGGTGACACAGTAACCGGGAATTTCTAGGCTCCTCCTCTCAGGGCGTAGCCTACAAATACATTAGGCTCCCTGTCAACTACTTACCAGCCCCCCACACACTCAGCAGATTCACCGCACTACAATCGTTGCGCAAGAAGGGCATGAGCGTTCCTTTCTACTCACAACCTCATGGTCATGGAGAGATTGAAGCCTTGAGTTTTCTCCACACAGCCCAGTTGATTTTGCACCTCAACAGCCTGGGGTTGCGATCATTTGGGAAGAGAGCTCCCCACAGCTGCTGCAGTGAGCGGAGTATCTGGTAACCCTAGTTCTATAAGCACAGGCGGAGCCCTCTACCGATGAGCCCTGCTGCTCTGATGCCATCTGCTGAAGAGGCGGTCGGATGCTGAGGCAGTAGGGACACTACTTATACGTCACGCACGTATCGGTAGCGACGTGGGCAAGTGCGTGCATGTGATTGGAGGAGGTAGTACCCATAGAGTCCAGTAGAGGGCTCCGCCTGTGTTTATAGAACTAAGGTTACCATATCGTAACCTTCGTTCAAATGCATTGCTACAAGTGATTCCACTTAAGGAAAGATTATCAGACCTCTGTAGTCCGCTCCTCATCTCTGCTTGAGGCTAGTGGCATCAATTTTAATCCTTTTTTTAGTATTGCGACAATGTTAAAGGACAGTGATGCTAAATCGTTGGAGGACACTTTTAATGGCACTGCTGCAAACTTTATTATTACTTTATGTTAAGTATTTCTCATCCAATGCTCAGAGCGCTCAGCATTCCAGCATCAGGTTTTAAAGCTCCCTTGAGTTCACAAATGCACAATCAAAAGAGCCGACAGCACAGAGAAAGGACAACACCTGCAAGAGAAGGGAGATGGAAGGTGGGGACAACAGGGAATAGCAGAGGGAAACACCAATTGCAGAAAGCAACAAAATCTGCAATAGAACGGAGAGGGGGGCTTGGGGAGGAGAGAAACAATAACAAACAAACAATAAAAATAATATTAATAATAAAAGACAACCAGCTGAACAGCAGCAATAAACAGCTGACATAGTAAGACAACTAAGAGAAAAATTTAAACAATGAAAACAAGAAACAGTCACGCACAATAAATAAGCAACACAGCACAGCCACTGGAGCTGGAAAAAGAAAGAAAAGAAAAGCATCAGGAATAATTCTACCAGGGACAACCAAAATTTGTTTGTGTCTATGCGTGAGACTGTGTGTGTCTGTGTGCGTGTGGGTGAATGTGTCTGTAAGTGTGCGTGTGCGTTTACATGTGTGTGCGCAGAAGCCTGTTAAAGAATGTAGTTGTTTGTGCACCAAGCAGCACCACCAGGCTATTAGAGCTGGCACAACCCCCCTCAAGGGAGCATAACGGCAAGGACCTACAACTATCTACTTATCACTAATTAATAAGAAATACAATTAAGGAAAAAAATCACCTAAAAATTAGAACTTTCCACTCATTAATTATCTAGAGCCGGGATGGGCAGTTTTTATAATACATCTATTTAAAATACATGTGTGTATCACATTTTGTAGATACAATTACCTCCTCGTAGCTAAGGTATTTGCTTTAAACTACTGTATTGTAGTTTAAAAATACTTTCAAATACTTTTTGAGAAGTCTATAATGACATCATTAAAATGCCGCCTCCAACTGGTGCCAACTTAGTAATTTATCCAGACTTGTTGAGTCAGAATAAAAAATTGATTCAGACCCAAAGAAGAAGGACAAGATGAGAAAGGTTTTTAGCATAAATTGCTACGATTCTTAATAGTAGTATTGGTGTTTGTTTTAGTAGCCTTGGCTAAATTGTTTACCAATTTACATAATGTTCTAGCCAACTATTTGGCCCAAGTAGCAGCTCTCAAAGTTAACATTACTATTAGTTAAACATTAAACTGTTGATTTATTTAAAACTAACCTTCATCTGGGTGATCACATGGATATGTAAATATTTTATCTGTTAACTGGTTGCATATGTCAGATTTATTGCATGACTCGTTAGGCAGAGGAAAGCTGTTGCTCTCAAACATTGTCCACTTAATCAACTGAGTCAGTGTACTAATGAAGGGGTAGCTCAGATAGGCCAATTGGTAGAAGGTTTGCAATTTAAAAGGATTTTGAAATAGAAATATAAAGTAGTTTGTTTTAACACATGGCTGCAGTATTTTGTAGTTTATTTTAATACACACAACATTAGGATATTTGGTATATTATTTTAAAATACATTTTGATATATGTTTGCCAAACTCTGATCTGACCCTGAAGACATAACTTTATGACATTTTTGAAGACCTGGCTGTCCTGTGGTCCTTGTCTGTGGCACCATGAGTTGACCTATTTTTAAACTTTGCAAATAATGCCCCCCCCCCCCTGTCTGTGTATTCCCAGTGTCAACACAGATTGCCATAATGCATTTGCACAGGATATGCAATGAACCAAATGAGAACACTGAATAAACAGAAAGCAGACATGTTCATTAGCTTTCATAGTATCATGTCCGGCTGCCTATATTACCTCACAGATCAAAATGTCCCTTGGTTTAATTTTACTGTACATATAATTACATTGTGTACTGTAAATTTAGTGATTTAAGAGAATTGAAGTGAGTGCACTAATATCTGTATTTTGTTGGTGGAATTTAGGGACAACCACACTGGAAACTTTGTTGAGAACATAAGAAGCTATTTGTGCCCTGGGAGTACCTCAGGTTTAAAAGTGTTAAACTTTGCAGAGAAAAATGATCTACATGTCTTCCCTTCTCCTCCTTGTTTTCAGCAGCCAGCAGATCATTTTTGTAAGCTAGTGTCTTTCTTCGAGTGAAAGCAACACTCATTACACTAATATTTGGCTTCATTTAACATATTGCATCTGCTAATATCCTTTCTTGGCTACAAGTTAGGCAAAAGTATGCTTCAATGTAAGTCCAATATTCATTCTCATTTTATCTCTGTGTTCTGTCTCTACCAACCTCTGAAAAAAACACTAGGCTCAGAAGCTAAATGCTTGACAATGTTCATCAGCTAGTTGCTAACTTTGTCTGCCATTTGGTGCTGGGTATGCAGCATGCACAGGGTTTATCACAGCCTTTTTGTTGTTGAAAACAGCTACCTGTTGTGGCTTGAAAACAAGAGTGAAACAAAACAGTTATATTGTGGTCCATAAAATCAAAACAATGACATGAAAACACTAAAATGCTTCATAGATATTATTTCCACCATACCTTTGACATTACACAGAGACAGATACCTTATTTCCATTCTTGATATGAAAATATTGATTAGTGGAGTTGAAGTAAAACTGTATAACACTACATGAGTTGAGAAAAACCTCTTGCCTCCTTGATGATGATACTTGATGATGTAAATTAACATATCTGTCTCTGAATATATCTCGTCTTGCAATAGAGTAGTCTCTGCTTGTAGTGACTACAGCATTATTATTTTATTCTGAATGACAATTCACACTCTACACTTATTGTAGTCAGAGAGATATAATTTAAGACATTCTTAAAAAATCTATTTATGAGAGATAGATAGTTATCTGTCTATCTCTTGTAGGAAATTTGATGATGGTGAACAATTAACATATTCCACACAGAACTGATGCCGTCTCCTAAAACAGCCTGCACATGGCCTGTGACTTGTGAAAAGACTGACTGTGACTGTGAGAAAAAACTTGCTGTCTACACTTTCTTCTAAGCATAAACAAACCATGCCAGAACTCAAGGGATGACATCAAGGGAAGTTAAGTGACCACTGCCCCGTTTTACAAGTGACCTGCACCCTACAGGTTCGATAACCCTAGCAGGACTCACAGATGAAGCCAATTAAAGTTAAGCAACCATACAGGGAACAAGGAATAAAAGAAACCAACTTTACAATTCAGAATCAAATGTACATTAATTGTGTTAAATGAATGTCATAGGAAGAACATGAAGTTTTATTTCCCCATGCTTTTTGATGCAGGAACACCATAACTAGTAACACATATCCAGTAATAAAGGAAGATGTAAATTGGTGTGATGTGTGCCTCGTTTGGGCTGCTTCTTCCCCCCTCCTCTTCTCAGGAGAGAAAAGGTTATAAATGGAACAAACTTTGAGTTTACAAAATTCTGGAAGTCAATACAGCGGGACAACCGACTCAAGCTGAGCTGCTACATGGGAACAAATGGCCGAAGAAGTCCGGTCTGTTGGGAGCTCAAAAAAGGGAATGAGCTGGCTAAACTGCACATGGGTGCAAATGCATCTGAGCATGCCTCAGAGGTCTCCACAGAGAAACTGCACTGCCTCCCTTCTCATTTCTTCCAGTGCAACTTCACTGGCGATCTGAACTGCCTGGTGAAACAAAATGCTTTTGTTATTGGGGTTGATGCTAGATGCTATCACAAAAGCTCATCTAGCTTTAGATCAGGAATGTTATGGTACACTAGAAGGAATCAGGAGCGGACACACAGGGTGGTTAGCACAGGAAAGGGGGGGTGAGCGAACTGACAGGCGGCTCAGTAGGCGGTCAGGCAGGCAGCGACTCCGCACACGGGAGAGGTACTGACAGACGAGAGAACAGAGGTTAAACGGGATCACAAAAATACTTAACAAGACTTAGCAAAAAGGAGCCGGAGCAAAATACCACTGGGGGTAATCTGGCGAATAGTGGGAGGTAAACCGGAGTATTTAACTGCAGGAGTTGATGGTAGATGAGCCACAGTTGCGGAGAGCTGCAGGTGGGGATGAGCCAGGGCCAGACACGCCTACACACACATACACACACAGGACTAGACAGACCAGACAGACAAACAGCAGGGAGGGGGAAACTGAGAAAATAATAAGAGAAGGGGAAGAGGCGAAGCCAAACCACAACAAGGAACTTCAATACAATACTCAATATTGATCAAATGTGATCGTAAATATTATATCATCATGCTTCCTAAATAACAGTGTTATTTCACAGGTGTTTCACATATAAAGTTGTTGCTTCATTTTCTGTAACTTACTTTCAGTCACTTGTATCAGTTCCTCTTTACCTCTTGCTTTTCCCTCACAAAGCTAATTTGTGCACTATCTCTTGACAGATCAAGAAACACGGTTTAGTGTACAACTGGAAAAATCTCAAATATAAGTTAATGGTAGTGTATGTCAATTGTTGCTGCTTCAAATCAACTATCTATCTATCTATCTATCTATCCATCCATCTAAACTTTTATTATGTTTAGGCACTTGGTTGAGGTTAGGGAAAGATCCACTAAAAGCACAGTCTTTTTCTGATTCTGATTCTAATATTGTAACCATAATTGGGAAGATTTAGTACTATATAAACATAAATTCTAGGATACAGGGTTCATGTAAACTAATGAGTAGATCTTATTTAAACAGACATGTTTTTCAAGCATAAATTATTTATTATTTGTTGAGCCATATAAGTGTAAAGTTTGCCCTTGCACAAACTTAACTATGGAAATTTATGAAAAAAGGCTTGCACTCAATCAGGTTTTCTGCTTAAGCAAGATGTCTTTGATTTCACATACTTCTTTTAAGTTTTTTTTTTCTTCTTTTTCCTTAGTCCTTCCTGGAAATTTCAGGGCTGCTTAAAATGACAAACACATTTCTCACTGTGTGTGCACAGATATCCAGACATGCTGTAAAAAGATAAATATCAAGCTGTATAAATAAATAAAAAAATTCACTTTCAGGACCTGCCACCACGTCTTCAGATCCTAAGATCATAACTAATCTATGAGGTTCCTTTGCTGCTTTGCTGTCACTTCCCTCAATCTACAGTATATCAAATTACTATACATATAGAACACCTAGGTCTTTTTAAGCCTATTCATTCTATTATCCATTAACTCAATAAATATCATTAAATACGGCATGATCGGGACCAAGTGACTGATTAGGCACTGATGATTTGCAAGGGATTTTATATGATAATGTATTCTTAACACCGTATGTTCACACAAAGCCTATTTGACCCAGCTGGGTAAATCCTATTTTTAATCTGTTTACCTACATCTTTAAATAAAGTGCTATCACATCAACTACTTTTATCACTAGAAAAAATGGTTGAACATACCGTGCAATTACAGTTTTTCTTGATTGCCTAAACACTATAACCAGGCCTTTGAGTGGAGAGCTTCATTTTGACCTGAAAATAGGAAGTTTAGGGAATTGAGTGAGAAG